>NC_081565.1:22455140-22558542 GCF_022355385.1 Mustela nigripes | reverse complement strand
TTCCATCAGTGCCCTACACCCTGCATGTGATACAGTTCACTCCCCCTAAGGCTGACACTAATCTTGTGGGTCTTTAGGGTTGCATCCACTTGCTCGGAGGTGACTCTTCCATTCGGTGGGAGGAGCTTCATGTCCATTCCTCAAGGATCCCGAGGCCATGGCCTCCAAGTGTCCAACCTTGTGATCCTGGTTTGGAAGCTCCACCTCCTCCTTACCATTTGAATGCAGAACTAGCGGTCTTTCCTGACCTTCCAAGGTGGCATATCTTGCCATGGCTGGTTATTGCTGCTGTACTATGGGCATTGGGCTCAGGACCCCACAGGTGTGTGTAGTTGCCCGTGAGCACGCATGTGTACAGATATGTGTGTGTGTGTGTGTGTGTGCATGTGCATTAGGTGGTGAAATCAATCCAGATGACATGACTGGGTCATACCATTGACAGCCATATCACTTTTGGCCCCGTTGAGGCCATTGGGCTGGGCTGTATATTCTGACCCTGCCGTACATTGTGTATTAGGCTGTTCCCAGTCTGTTCACCACCCATACATCTCAAGGATCATGAAAATCATTAAAAAGCAGATAGTGACGTCATCCTTCTTCAAAGCCTCTCGCCCACTGCCTTAGGAGTAACACCTCAAATTTGGGGTATTCTGGGTCTATCTGAGCTATGATTTCACCCTCAACCCATTTCTCTAGCTTTGTGTCTTGCCCCTCCAGGCCTCACTCTTTACATACCAATCAAACCAAAGAAATTACAGTTCTCTGTAAATAGTTGACCATTTCCTGCCCATGTCTTTGCTCTTGTTATTCTTCATGCCTGGAATAGCCATTCCTCAGCTCCTCCTCAGTCCTTCTCCCACTGTCATGACAGTTTTAACAATTCTGTTCCCCTTCAAGATCCAACTTACTTAGCCCTTCCTCCAGGAAGCCTTCCTGAGTATCCCAGGCTGAGCGCGGTATCTCCTTTTGTGCTCTCATAGCACAGGTACAGGTCCCCCTCATGGGGTCCCAGAACTGATGCATCATCATAATGCTATGGCTGTATCTGTCTCTTCCAGAAGGAGGTGACTACCCAACAGGTCGGGGGTCCCAGCTGTTTCCATCAGTGCCCTACACCCTGCATGTGATACAGTTCACTCCCCCTAAGGCTGACACTAATCTTGTGGGTCTTTAGGGTTGCATCCACTTGCTCGGAGGTGACTCTTCCATTCGGTGGGAGGAGCTTCATGTCCATTCCTCAAGGATCCCGAGGCCATGGCCTCCAAGTGTCCAACCTTGTGATCCTGGTTTGGAAGCTCCACCTCCTCCTTACCATTTGAATGCAGAACTAGATGCTGGCGATGATCTGTAGGACATGGTTCTGTGGGTCAGAGTTCCGAGAAAGCAATTCACTCACCAAGATGCATGGATTTCCCCCTTTTTTCCGTTCCATCAGGGAAGCACCTTGCCCAGGTGAATGGATTCATTCACTGATTGACTCAGCAAATATTTACAGTTCTGTGCCAAGCCCTGTTCTAGATACTTGGGAGACAGTAGTAAATAAGATGAGATGACTTTTCTATCCTTGAAGATATTACGTTCTAGAGCAGAGAAGCAAACAATCCAAAGCAAACACAGGCACAATCATTCCAGGTACTGAGAAGGGGAGACAAGGTAGTAGGGGGTGAGGAAGGCACTTAGGTATGGTGACCAGGGGACAGCCTCTCTGTGGAGGCAACATTTGTGCTGAATGATGAAAAAAAGCTGCTCAAATAAAGAGTTAAGCTGCACTGTCCCATGTCACAATATTCGTGTGGTGGTCACTGGCCACACAAAGGTACTTAAATTAATTAAATTTAAATTAGTTCTTCAGTCACACTAGCCACATTTCAAGTAGTCAATAGCCAGCAAATGGCTGGTGGCTACCATATTGAACTGCACAAATAGAGAACGTTTTCATCATCACAGAAGTGTTCTATCTGATGGAGCTGAGCTTGAGAAAGAACATTCAGGGGAGAGGGACCTGCATGTCAAAGGCCTTGAGGCAGGATGGGACTGGTGTGGGAGGGACCAGAAGGCAGTCATAGGTAGGGCAGAGTGAGCAGAAGGAAGTCATTGGTGAAACTGATGTCAGAAGCAGGGGAGGAAGGGACATTGGATTACTTACAGGAGAGCACATGGATGTTTTTTTCAAAGAACTGCCTCCTTCCCTTTCACTTGTTGAAACTGGGCATGAAGTCAAGATGAGATGGGTCTGATAGACTTTTAAAAGGAGAATGAAAATGATCTCTAGAGAGAATATTAAGTATGTAAAAATCATGGAGAAAAGATCTGTGTTTACGAATGCAGCATGGATATAGCGTGTCCTGACTCGGAGAGAAATCCTGGTTTTCTCCAGTGGCCAGGGGCTGAAGTCATTCACTGCCCCTCTGACTTTAGAAGGAGGGAGCCAAACAAGAACATAATCTACCCGGTCTTTCCCCCAGATCTCTTAAAAGCAGGACAGTGTCTTTTAAAACCCTTCGTAATGTGGTTCTTAGCAAAAGTAGGATTTTGACTCTTGTGTGTGAGAGGCTAGAATTAGATTAATAACAGGAGTTAATAATAAATAAATAAACAGGAGTATCTGAGCCTTGACTTCATTTCGTTTCCCATTTCACGAGGCACTCGTCCCTTTTTTGCGCCTGCCTCTTTGCTAAACAGGTTTTCTTCCTTTCTTTGTAAAGGTGCCTTTGTTTAAACCAACCAAGTTACTTGCTTTTACTGTAAACACAGTGTCCAGTGACTCTCCTTATTGTGGAGATCCAAAGCTTCACAGGAGGAAAAAAGTCTTCAAGGTCACTTTCTGATGTTTGTATTAGAAAATAAGTCATCATGACCAAAAAAAAAAAAAAAAATGAGCTACACATTGGCTCCTCGGGGCTTATTAGTCCATTACAATTGAGTCCAAGTGACAGCTAGCATTTGTTGAATCATAATTGATCTGATAAAATGTAATCTGATAATTAGGAGCTGTGTAAGAATAAATACACTCGACTCCTGTTTCCTTTGCCCTTGAAGGCTCTCACGCGGTTCCAAACCGCACCTTTGAATCGGAGAAGTTAGGGCGGTTCACGTTGCAGTCTGTGTGCTTCCTGGGGCAGTGTCCACCAGGTACGTGCGCACACGGGGTGCCAGCCCAGTCCCACTTCACCTGAAAGGCTGTGACCTGGCAGAAGGCTGCGTCCTTGCATCGGATTTTCATCCGAGGAAAGGGAAACCTGGTTGCAGCCTTAGGAACAGCTGGTTCTGGAGATCAGGTTGTACCCGAGGGCTGGTTGGGTCATGATTGCCACCTGGATGCTGTTCTCCCTCTTCACGGTAGGTCTTCTGGTTACTTACTTTTCTCGTGGAGTTCTGTGGCGTGTCACAGAGGGAGCTTACACCTGTAGGGCCTCAAACTCGGGAAGGCACATTTCCCGTTATTCTTTAGGGGAATTACCTTTTTTTTTTTTTAAGGTTTTATTTATTTACTTATTTGATAGAGAGAGAGAGAGACAGAGATCACTAGCAGGCAGAGAGGCAGGCAGAGGAAGAGAAGCAGGCTCCCCGCTGAGCAAGGAGCCCGCTGCGGGGCTCCATCCCAGGACCCTGAGATCATGACCTGAGCTGAAGGCAGCAGCTTAACCCACTGAGCCACCCAGGCGCCCCAGAATTACCTTTTTGAACTAAGGGCCTTAGAGTTACCCAGAAAGAAAAAGCACATCCCTTGACGTTTCTGGCACTGGAAGGAGCTAACGGTGTGCTCCCATGGCCAAGTTTTCTTTAAGAAAGAGAAAGCAGGATAGCGCTAAGGCTGTTAAAAATGCTGTTCTTCAAGTTCCAATTTTGTTGTGAATTATTTCTCTCTCCCTAGTAATTACTGTAATATCTTAGGACCTTCGACTTATATAGCATTTTTCTTCTCAGGGAGGCAAAGCTCAAGTAGAAATGTTCTCTGGGATTTTTACCCGATAATTTAACGCTGCAATTATTTCTAAACCAGTTAGTGATGATATTAGATGTGTTGCTAGGAAACCAGGCATACAGCTCCTAAGCTGTGGAATACAGGAAAGGTATACATGCTATGCTTTAAAATCTGGTCAAATTATTTGCCACTGACCTTGAATGTGTTGGCAAGGTTGGTAGGCCTGGGGGAAAGATAAAACCTATCCTTCTTTGTGTTTGAAACTATAATGTGAACTTTTCAGACCCACTTCTGGCTAGACATTCTGTACCCCACAGGGGGTTGGGGGCAGTTTTTGTACTTCCGTGCTTCCCTAGCCCAAGGCAAAGAGTATAGGGATATATGTGCAATGCCGCCTACATCAATATAATGATGGTAAAGTAGAGAAAGGAAACGTGAACCTGAACACTTGAACTTCTTCAAGTTCACAACAATCAGGTATTGTTGTCTGATTTGCTAATTCTTTTCTCAAAGAGTCCTAAATGATAAAGTTGCACTATTTGATGAGTTGTTTCTTCGTATTATAATAGTTAGGTTAGAACGGCATAATGGTTGGTACAATATATTAAAAAAATAGCTGAAGAAATTTGTAATAAATACTACAGTTAGTAAAAGTAATGTACTAAAAATGAAAAAAATGCAGACGTCCAAGGTCAATAAAGCTGTTAGAAAACATCCTCATAACTCAAGAGAGATGACTTTGTTTTCAGACTCTTTCAAATTTGCATGTGCTGATTTATAAAGTAATGTGTGGGATCTTTGCTTCTTTCCTGATCCCAAACGGTTTTGTGTGGTTGAGATGTATATGTATATTTTAATCATTGTTTAAGCTTTATTCACTTTTTATATACATGCAGTAAAACCCTTTTAGCCTACAGTACCCCACAGGGGTTTGGTCCAGTGGATACGGTTGCAGATTTGTTTCCACAAGATACAGAACAGTTCAGTTATTCCACAAATATATTTTGTTTTCAAATTTCTGTTGGCATGTTTGGGTATCTAGTTTACTCTTACTTCTGAAGGTGAAGCCGTGCAGTTTTGTCACAATTAACACAACAGCTTCTGACACCTTCTACCTAAAAGTTGAGTGAGGTATTAGAAGCAAGGTCTGATTTGCTAATTCTTTTCTCAAAGAGTCCTAAATGATAAAGTTGCACTATTTGATGAGTTGTTTCTTCGTATTATAATAGTTGGTTAGAACGGCATAATGGTTGGTACAATATATTAAAAAAATAGCTGAAGAAATTTGTAATAAATACTACAGTTAGTAAAAGTAATGTACTAAAAATGAAAAAAATGCTAATTTTAGCGAGAGTTTATATATATGTTTTTACATAAATTTAGTACTAGGGTTTTAAGGAAATTGAAATGCTGCTAGAAGCAAGGACTGCATGACTCAAACTAGCTTACAAAAGGGGCTTTAGTAGCTCAAGTCACTGAAAGGTAGGCTTCAAGCATAGCAAAAAGCCAGGGGTTCAAAAGACAGCGTCAGTGTCCCCCCCCCCCCCCCATTCAGCTGTGTTTTCCTCTGTTGGCTCCATTCTTGTTTGGCTCTTTTCCTTGTGGGATCAATATGACTGATGGACAGCCTCTCCAGGCTTTTATCCCATTTTCTCAATCTTTCCATTCCTTGGAATGGAGTCTCATGGGCTCTGCTTGGCTCTCTTGCCCCTTGCGGCCCTGAAGGACAGGGAGTGGGTAGGTACAGTGCTCCGATTGGCTGGCCTTGGGTCACATGCTCAACCCTGGAGCTGCTGCCAGTGACTGCATTGGGCAGAGGGGGTAGTGTTAGAAGGGGTAGTTCTTTAAGGGAAATTGAGGGACAGGTATGTCAGATAGACCAAGACAATACAGGTCCTCCATAGAGACATTCAGGCCATGTAGTCTGCTGTATTTTTTTTTTAATCATCTTGTAAACATATACTCTAGGCTGACCTTCCAAACCAGTGAAAACAAAACAAACAAACAAAAAAAGTGTTCAGGATTGATTGAGTGGTTTTTATTTGTTTTTTTATTTGCTTATTTTTGAGTGAGGACTTGAAACGTTGTACTGGATGGGAGATGTGATCATTTTGGAAAAGAGTACTGGAAATTGAGTGACCATGGAACTGTGCTGAGTTAGGTTGATGGGGCATGAGGAAAATCGGTCCTGTGGCTATCAATGAATAAGGAACCTAGTATCTGAGGCAAAAGCTGAGGGAAAAAAAATTGGCAACTGACCGAAAACTGAGCTTAGGGTAGCATTGCTGAAGGAACAGGAATGGTGTCTCAGATAGAAATGCTGTCAGAACATTTGAGGAGAGTTCACAAAGGTTGAAGATAGGTGGGGTTGGTCTCATCCTATGAAGTGTGATTGCTTCCAGAATAAAGTCCAGATTCCTAAACATAGCCTTTGCGACCTATCCCCGCCTAACTCTCCAGCCTCCCCTCTCCCATTGCTGCTTTGCACCCTGTCTATTAACACCTCATCGCTGAATGGTGGGTGCGCGCATAGATCAGATGCTTGATAAATCTTTGCTGAAGATAGTTCATCCTCATACTTTAGTTGAGGGTCTTGGAGAGAATTACTCCAAAGACCCCTTACAGATCTGTGCATTTTCTGTAAAACAGTGACTGGGAAGACTCATCAAGGGTTATGCCTTTCTTCTAGTCAAATCGATGTGTATCTGGGGGCATTTTCATCATTTAATGTTAATGACCTAGGTTGTAAGGCCAACATTCAGCCCCTGTAGCAAGAGAAATAAAATCTATACAGCACTTTCTTAGGATTAATAGACATACAGCTTTTGGAGAAATATAGCTGATAAATTTTTACTTCCGCAGATGAGATCATTTTATGAGTTCTTGGAATGGCAACTGTAATATGGTTTGGATCCTGGGGCATCAGATAGGCCAGGTAGAGGTCTGCCTTGCAAACTAATGCAAGCATTAACTTTATACCATTCCACTGCCTAAGTGGCCAGTTTAGCAGACATTGTGGAATCATCCCTGTGAGCCGGTTTGTACGGGGTGCTGGGGACACAAAGGTGGCTAAGACAGGATCTCAGCCTCTGAGAGGCTTACTGTCTGTTTGGTTTGATTTTATAATCATGATAAAATGGACATAGCATAACATTTTGCCATTTTAACGATTTTTAAATGCAAAATTCAGTAGTATCAAGTATATTCACAGTGTTATCCACCCATCACCACGAACTACTTCCAGAACCTGTCTGTCATCCCAAATAGAGTCATGTAAGATCTCTCCTTTTCTCTCTGGCTTCTTTTGAGTAGCACAGTGTTTTCAGAATTCCACTATACTGTAGCATGTAACAGAATCCCATTCCTTTTCATAGCAGAATAATATTCGTGTGTGTGTGTGTGTGTGTGTGTGTGTGTATACCACATCCTGCTTATCCATTCATCCAATGATAGACTCTTAGGTTTTTCGTACTTGTTGGCTACTGTGAAGAGTGCTTCTGTGAACACTATTGTACAGGTACTTGTTGGGGTCCTTGCTTTCAATTATTTTCAACATGTACCTGGGTTCCTGTCCGATTTTGCATCTTGTCTGGTGAACGGGCTGGTCTGGCACATCCATCAGTGGCTTCTGGCAAAGCTCTATGCTCGTTTCCCTTCGTTTCTGTCATGCTTTTTCCGTCCTAGGTACATGGGGACCTGGTTTGGTAAAATTTGATGAGAAAGAAAAGAAAAATCAGAAAGTAGCCATTCTGAGAGCGGAAAATAATGAACCTTTTTTCTTCTTATGCCAAGCATGAATGACTCCCTCTTCTCCTAGGTCAAGGGGCTGCCAGGAATTCTAGAAAATCCTCTCCTCATGGATCTCTCTCTGAAAGGATACTATCTAAATGGGTAATCCTGAACACAGCAGAGTGGCTGCCTGTTTAGTTATTAAGCGCTGTAGGCCAAGAAGACACTGGCGGTCCTGCTCTGCAGGGTCTTGCTAGCTGTGAGTTCCATGGGGGATAATAGGCAGAGGCCTGCTTTTAACTTGAGCTGCTTGTGTTTGGGTTAGTGGCATGCCTTAGAAATGGAAGGGAGCCAGCCTTCCCTTCAGCCACCCCAGGCTTCCCCCTGAATTTCCTTTTTACCCTGGGATTTCATATGGACCCTGAGCTATGTAGCAGATCACATATGGCCTGCTGTCAAGCATGAGAATAGCCTTTTTGTTCTTGGGGAGCTGCACCAAGCAAATGGGAGAGGGGGAAGAAACTCTTTTTTTTAGCATGAAAATACATTGCTATAATTCTTCTATTACCCCCTCCCTGCTTTGCTTTTTTCGCCCAGGGCTGAATCACAACATTTGGCCATAACAATGAAAAAGTGGTGACTGTTCACTCTTGAGCTCCTGGAGTAGGATGGCCTGGGCCACTTATCCTCTGTCAGGGCTGGTTGTGGGGTTACACTGGGGCATCTCTAAATCTCCCCCAACCCCCGCCACCACTAGCTTAAATGCACAACACTGTGTAGTCAAACCCCCTGAATCAGTGAGCCTGTGACATCTGAAGGCACAAGTTCAAATCTGATTTCTAATAAGAGTAGAGTAGGCTGGGCAGTTTCATGTTACTTTTTCTGAGTATAGAGGGGGATGTGTTTCTTCTTGGTTTTTCTGGACAGATTTGTTCTTATTGCTCCCCTACAAAAAACCTGGAGCATTAGTGCTAGTTGCAGGTCCAAGGGCCCCTGGCATTGGTTGGAGACAGCTGATTGGATCTCATTCATAACCTCCCCCCCCCATCTCTCCCCATTCGCGCATAGGCACATGGCTCTTCCTTTCCGCTAGCCTAAATAGAGATTTACAGGTGGTTCATGTATAATGCATAGCAGGCAATGTTCTTTCCTGACTGATTAGCCAGTCATTTTTGGAAATTCCATTATGTGTCAGGTGCTGGGGACCCCAAAATGAGTCACATGCATCCCTACATGAAGGGGTATTCAGTTAGTGATCTTCCTGCTACTTCCTGGGAAAGAGATATTTTGGTCCAGGACAGCAAATTTGTCATAAACATGAAAAGGAAGTCTGTTGATATTTTATCTTTTATTCATAGCATGAATGATGTATTCAATAAGGAATGTCATTATGTCAGATTCTTAATAGGATCACAGAATTTTCAAACTGAGTGAGAATGTTGGTTCTCCATTTGGACTGCTAAGTCCAAATGTCAGTCGACTTTTCTGTAAAACGGGGATAATACTAGTACTCGTTTCATACATTTGTAAGGAGGATTATGTGAATTAATTCACAAAAAATGTATTCAGAATAAAGCCTGGCACTTAGAGCCATGTTACCTTTAAATTACCGATTCCTTCATTCTTCAAAAAATGACTAGTGGATATAGTTGCCTAAGTCTGTGAATATTCTACAAACTACCAAATTGTATGATTTAAAAGCGTGAATTTTCTGGTATGTGAATTTTATTTCAGTGTAGCTGTTATAAAAGAAAATGAATGGGAAACCTGGATGGCTCAGTTAAGGGTCTGACTCTTGATTTTGACTCAGGTCATGATCTCAGGGTCAAGAGATCGAGCCCTGTGGCAGGCTCCACACTCAGCAGGGAATCTGTTTTGAGATTTTCTCTTTCCCTCTGCCTCTGCCCACCCCTCTACTGTATGTACTTGCTCTCTCTCTCTCTCAAATAAAATTAATCTTTAAAAAAAAAAAAAAGAAAGAAAATTAACTGAGTATCTATTATGTGCTGGGCACTGCCTTTTTAAAACTGACAGCTAAGTAGGTGACCTGCTCAAGTTGAATGGGTGCAGAGATGGTTCTAGAGCTCTAGTCTCCTGGGGCACAAGCCAAGGTCTTTGCAAACCATCAAAATAAAATGAAGATTGCAGTTCAGATTGGAAGCTGAGGTCAGTTTCTTAACCAGACCTTAAGAAAGAAAACGGTAGGACTTAAGAACCTTAGCTTTCTACCTTTACCAGCTGTTTCTAGCACTTCACTTACCTGCCACACACCTCTGTGTTTTCAAGACTTCAGACAAATAGATTGTAAATAGTTTTATAAATACACTGGAAAATATGACAACATTCTCCCCATCCAGCTCTAAATACAGATGGATACTTTTTGGTTAGATTTTTCCAGTTGAGTTATTGCTTTCAATTCCCCAACTTTGATATTCAGGAATTAGAGCTTTCTGGAAGGAAGAGAGAGAGAGAGAGAGAGATAAAGAAAAGGAAAGAGAAAGAAAGGAAGGAAGGAAAGAAGGAAGGAGAAAGAAAAGAATAGCTTCCTATTGCAAGACAGGGATAGTATTTAAAAATCACCCCTACTGGTCTGGAGGGCTTAGTCATTTAAGCATCTGCCTTTGGCTCAGGTCATGATCCCAGGGTGCTGGGATCGAGCCCCACATCCGGCTCCCTGCTCAGCGGGGGGCCTCCTTCTTCCTCTCCCTCTGGCTGCTGCTCCCCCTGCTTGTGTTCTGTCAAATAAATAAAATCTTCGAAATAAATAAATGAATGAATGAATGAATGAATAAATAAATCGGCAACAACAAGTTACCCCTACTTACCACCACTACAAAAAATGAATAATACAAATTTTGTCCTCACGGTGAAGAAGATCTCACTGATTGTGGAGATTTCCTAGCTAAGTCTAAAGAATCTAGAAGACAGAAGAAGAGAGAAGTGGGGGGCGCCTGGGTGACTCAGTGGGTTAAAGCCTCTGTCTTCAGCTCAGGTCATGATCCCCAAGCCCGGGGATTGAGCCTCCCAGAGGGCTCTCTGCTCAGCAGGGAACCTGCCTCCCCCCCCTCTCTCTGCCTGCCTCTCTGCCTGCTTGTGATCTCTGTCTGTCAAATAAATAAATAAAATATTAAAAAAAAAAAAAAAAAAGAAGAAGAAGAAGAAGAAAGAAGTGTTTTCCAAATAAAATGGCATTGTCTCTCCCCGCTGGATCCCGTTAATATAGTCACAGAAACTGTTTTAGAGCCGGAGTTGCCTGTAGCCTTGGGCTCTCTTCAGCTGCTGCTTTTTCTCTGCCATATGCTTTGTTCTGGGGTTTCTTCCTTCTCCTGACATTTGGTATTCAGGATAAGGGAAAACGACTTCCCCTGAACCAGTGAAATTACTATCAGGAAAAAATGGCTCATGTTTCTAGGCATCTGTGAATGAGATGCTTCTCGGAGCGTCCTCAGCAACTATCTTGTGGAAGGACACAGAAGAAGGTACAAGTTTTCAGCTCATCCAGTTACCCAGGATGAACATGAAGTACGTCTTGCTTCAGTGGCCCCAGACATCACTGGCTTTCCCCAAGCAGATGGGCAGCATTACCTCACTGCCATTGAATGAATAGGTTTGCCCCCGGCGGGTTGGAATGGTGGGGAAGGCTATTATGAAATCTCATTTGCTTTGCAGGAATCAGTTCAGGAGTCCCGAGAAAACACCATCTGAAAAATGATAAAACAGGACTGTAACTTAAATAAGCTCCTTGTGTAAATCAGATTGGCCCCAAACTGCTCTGACTTGGCAGGTCATTCTCCTAGTAATTTTGCACTTTTGGGGCAAAGAGCATTTTTTAATTGAATTTGTTTCTTGTGAGTAGGACCAAAACCAATTGTAAACACCTTTGTGGCTCCCCTCCCTTCTCTCTCTCTCTCTCTCTTGTTTTTTTGTTTTTTTCCCTAGGACTGTATCATCTGGGGCACAGAATTTAGCTCTGAAAGCAGATAGCTGAAGGGCAGTGAGGAGGGGGAGGGGATGGTAAGAAGAGACCCATTCAGTTCACACACACAACACACTGGAGTTTTATCAAGAAAGGTGCTAAGCACCAGGTAATAGGCTCCTTTCATCAAACAACTTTAGGCTGTTTATAAATCTCATTTATCGAGGGTTGGACGTTTGACCTCAACCTAAGCTGAGGTTTGAAAGGGTAGCCCTGGGCCCGCAGAGAGATGGAGAGCACAGCCCTGCTCTTCTAGAACGGGGAGACGGTGGTGGAGAAGACCATACAGCGCCCCCCACCCCCGCTGTCCATCTGGGAGGAAGCTGGTCCTTCTCTGCTTAACCCAGTGTTTGTCCATGGACCTAGTGTCCCCTCAGTCACCTGGAGGAAACCGAGGCAGCTTCTCATAAGACTGTGGAGTCATTTAATAAAAATGGGTTCAGGTTTTGATTGGGCTACTGTTTACATGAGCTAGGGTGGGGGGGTCCTGAAAAAAGGCCATTAGAAATGGGTGGCTCAGTTTTTCGCTTCTCTCCTGTGTCCCAGATAGGAAGCTCCTTGTGCTAAAGAAAGGCCAAAGACCATTGTCATTTGGCTCTGTTAGACACCCCAAGTTGGCTCCCTGGCCCCTTGAAGGCCACGGGGCACTCTCACAAAAAGGAGAGTTGTTTTTAGAATTTGTGTCAAGGAGCGTTTTTAGAAATCATCAGTAACTACAAGGACCCTGCGATGCTTTCATGCCGGGCCTGTGACAAGAACATGTGAGGTGGCTCCAAGCCCTCCTCAGCCTCGGGAGAAGTGGGTTCTCCCAGCTACCTTGATGACGCTGGTCTGGGGACTTACTGGGTGGCTGGTGGCTCTGCTAAGCGAGCTGGGGTGGCTTCTGGGAGGTGAATCCCTGGAGGAGGGGGTCCCCTAAAGCCAAGTCATGATGCCTCCTGACGTCCATGAGGGGTTCTGTCAGTCTTTTCCCAGAAGTTTAGAAGAGAAGCCATGTGAATAGGGGTTACGAAGAACATTCTTAGAGTTGAACCTTTCGAATGTCGCTAGGGTCCATTAGGTGACCCTGGATCTTTCTTGAGGATATTGGCCCCTTTTCAACCAAATTAGGGATCAAATCTGGCTAGAACAGAAATCTTAAAAAATAAGGCATGCGGGGTCTAGGGCCGGCCTGGGGAGTTTTTCCGGCGTGTTCAGGGTCCTGTGTTTTCTATTTCCTGAAGGCTCTGAGGGCCAAGGCTGTGTGCCCAGCAGTTGGGTCCCCTCTTCCTCTCACCGTGTGGGGAACATCCGCTGGGAGCTAAGGCGCTCTCTAGCTGTGCTTGGAAGACAAACACAGGGTAGGAGGATGGGGCGGTGCCGGCAGCTGCCCGGCCAGGACGAGGCAGACGGAGGTGGCTCCCACGGCTCCCACTTTCACTGGGAGAACCGCGGCGCCCTTTCCCTGCCTGAAATCCGGGGGCAGCTGTCACTGCCCTTCCCTCCGGCCTCCCCAGAGAGAGAACGCAGCTGACTTCTGGGCCTGCCTGAAGTCATCCACAGCTGCTCGTGTGTTTGCAGTAGGAGAACAAAGCAAGCCGTGTTGGCAGAGGGTAATCTGGAGGAAAAAGTTTCCTTTTCATGGTTCCGTTTCCTTTTGGATTTGATGTACGACCCTCTTACTAGATAGCCTGACAGATCGCTGGCCTCCAGGGATCTGGGGGTGGGGATCTATTCCAGATGATTCCTACTACAATGGGCCTTGTGCCACGGTGACGGTTCCTGCGTGCTGGGCTCCCTCTGGGCACATCACATGCACAGTCTCCTTTGGCTCAGTGATACTCCAAGGACCGTCCACCCATTCCATTTTCAAACAAGGGCACCGAGGCTCAGAGAGATGCAGCAGCTCGCCCACAGGGAGCAGGTGGCCGAACCAGGATCCAAAACCAGTTTCGTTTGATGCTGAGTTCGACACTCTTCCTACCCTGGCAGTGCATTTCGCTTTCTATCAGCATTGAAAGTATGCTAACTGCGAATCAGACACCCTCCAAAAGCAGGAATATCCTCTTCACAGGGGAGCACCTCAAGGAAATCGGGCTTACCTCTGTTTCCTAGACAGTATTTGCTGAGCTGTTAGACACAACATGTTTGGAAAATATACAGGGATTTATTACTATGTTATTAGGGTATAAGCCTTATCAAGCAGAGAATAAATTTTCCATCCACTGTTATTGGCATCACATATTTTTTGTTTGCATTATCTTCAGGGCTGGATATAGAAAGATTAATGTAAGGAGAAAAAAAAATCAGATGTGCAAAAGTAAATAAATTATCTCAGGCCTGGTCTCAGAACTGAAAGCCCGAAGTCCTTGGACCACAGGAGCACTGCCAGAATTTCATTCCCTGATCAGACTCCTGACCTTGTCCAGGGGTAGCGGGAGCAGCAGGCCAGGGTCATGACAGAAAACCAAGACTGGCTAAGGAAATGGCATGTCCTTCCCCACCCATGCCCTCCACACTTTAATCCCCTCAATGGCCCTTTGCTCTTAAATGCTCTCAAAATTAAGACCCTAATCCTACATGGTCTGGTCCCATCCACCTCTCCAGATATCTTTTCCTCCAGGAGTGTCTTGCTCCATCCCAGAGCAGTCTTAGGTTTCTTGTCTGGGGTATATCAAATTAGACTGACAAAAGAGAGTTACAAGAGGAAAACAAACAGTTGACTGATCCCCACGTCCTGTGTGTATGGGGTGTGTGTGTGTGCGCGTGTGCGTGTGTGTGTACGTGCGCACATGTGTGTGCCTCCGTGTGGGAATAGTTGGTGATGAGTAACTCAAAGGGGTGGTTAGAACTTGAACTTCTATAGCATCTTAGCAAAGTGATAATTTTATAGAAAAGTAACAAGACCAAGGAAAATGACTTTGAGTTTCTAGGGTGGTGCATTGTGAGAAAGTGAACATAGGGAAGCCAATGGTGGAGAAGCAAGGTGTGTTAGGAACGTTCTTCTGGTGCCAGTTTCGGACTGATGAGGGTCTAGCGTTGTCTCCAGTGATTAACTTATGTGCTGCTAGTAGAGAGAGGAAGGGGAACACCTTACAAAATCATGCCCTGTTTTTAGGCAAATAGGGGGAGAACAGAGAGCTTTTCTTTTCTTTTTCCTTTTATTTTATTTCCTTCTTTCTTTTTCTTTTCTTTCTTTCTTTCTTTTTTTTTTTTTCCTTAATTTTACTTTTGAGTACTCTGTACACCCACCAGGGAGCTTGAACTCTCAAACCTGAGATCAAGAGGCACAAATTTCATGGACTGAGCCAGCCCAGCACCCCACAGAGAGCTTCTCTTGTATTATCTGCTACATCTGGATGGCATTCGTCTCAAAATAATTCTGTGCCGGGGTGGCATGTTCTGCTCCCCTTCACCAGCCGCCAAAGCCACCTGCCATTTTTGTCCTTGCTCCTCTCACACCTCACTCAGGGCCTTTGTGGAACCTGCCACCAGCCTGGAACAAGCTTCTGTCCCCTTTCATGGCTTAGTTAACGCCTTATCTTTAGATGGCAAATTGTTACTTCCTCCCAGAAGGCTCCCCTGACCTCCCTGACTAGCTCACGTTCCCCTGTTATAGAGGCTGTCAAAGAATACTTTCTTCCCAAGCACTTCTCACAAAAGCAACTTTACATGTATTTGAGATTGGAAAGTGTCTTGTTTCCCCACTACAATAATTTCCAGAAGACCGCTCCATGCCTGGTTTTCCCCATCGTGCCTGGTCCACGGCACTCCTTTGCAAGAGTGAATGACTGCGAGAAGGAAGGGGAAGCCCAGGGCGGTATTCAGATCTCACCGCGGTGGCCGTGCTAAGTTGCACCAAAGGAAATACTAAGCAGGTAAACAGCTCACATTTCTTAGCCATGGTGTTAAATTTAAAAAGAGAACTTGGGACGCCTCGGTGGCTCAGTCAGGTAAGTGTCTGCCTATGGTTCAGGTCACGATCCCAGAGTCCTGGGATGGAGCCCCTGCATCATTCTCCCTTCTCAGGGAGCCCTGCTTCGATAACGCAGGGCTTTATACCTGCTTTGATAAAGCTTCGATCTTTCCCCTCGGGTGATTCTGCTCAGGAATCAGAAACTGGAGTGTGGCTGCTGTCTGAGCATTTCTTGGCAGTTTTTTTCCTCTGGTTGATTTTTCTACTTGTCCTTGAATTTTTATCGAAGGGGAAATGTCCCTTGTGAATCCAGGTGGCATACAGAGAACCAAGACCTCTGGGATTAGGCAGAGCTGGGCCCTCATTCCCACAGCTCCCTTGGGTAGAGACATCATTTGCCTTATTGGCAAGAGACCAATTTAAAAAAAAAAATTTTTTTTTAAGATTTTATTTATTTATTTGACAGACAGAGATCACAAGTAGGCACAGAGGCAGGCAGAGATGGGGAGGGAAGCAGGCTCCCTGCCAAGCAGAGAGTCTGATGCAGGGCTGGATCCCAGGACCCTGGGACCATGACCTGAGCCGAAGGCACAGGCTTAACCCACTGAGCCACCCAGGTGCCCCCAATTTTTAAAATTTTTAATCACATTCTTTCTTGCTCAGATTTCTCTTGGCTTCATGAATACGGATCCTTCTGCTTCCCTCTCCTTTCGGGCTCTGTTTGATCCCTTGAACATCTAAAGGAATGCCAGTCCCACCATCTTGTAGGAACCACTCAGGGGTCTCCATCCCACAACAGTGAGTTTCCTGTTGAGTTTCCCCTGGGAAGCTCCCATATTACTGTTTGCTTGTCATTTGGCCCCTTGGCTCCATTATTCCTCTTGTCTGTAGTCTAAATGCAGCCTGGGGAGTTCTCCTCTTTTTTTTGAAGGGCAAGGTGTCATATTTTGAGTTCATGTCAGTCTCAGACTGGAAGCTGTCCAGACTTTTGTTTGGATTTCAGATATTAAGCCCCAAACAAATTAAGATGTAAGTTGAAACAGTTCCAGATTTGGTAATGCTTAAAATTCCTCCCGGAGCACAAATCGTCCCTCACTTGAAGCTACCCTAAGTACAGTTCTTGAATCTTGAATCTCTGCATTCCTTGTAAACACTCATGGTAAAAACAGTTAACGATTAATCTGCTTGTGTTCCAGTGACTGAGAAAATGAGCATCCACACTTCTGAGGCCTCATCTTATCGGGCTCTGAGGGGTGGTTTTTATAGCTAATGCGAGGCCTTGGTTTATCAGCTCCACTGGCCTGGAAACTCCTCCTTAGATCTGAATATTTGGGATGAGCAGAATGGACCCCGCTTAGGAATTCCAAGAAGGCAGAATCAAGATAGAGAGCTGCCAAAGCTCACAGATGTGGAATGAAACCCATTTCTAAACCTGATTCTTCTGCTCAGTTGGTCATGTGCTTAAAACCTGGACTCACTTGAGATTTTTGTAGCTGGTTAAAATATGTCAAACCCAGAATTACGCTTCTTTGTGTATTTATTTGTGAAACATAATGATGGCGATTCCAGGGCCGGGTAAGGCCCTGTTGAAATCTTACGAGCGGATTCCATCGTCTTTGTGCTGCAGAAATGCAAAATGGTAACTGTTGATGTGTGTCTTGAGTTGTGTGGTTGCGTGTGTTACATGTGTCTTCAGACTGTCTTGGCTCTTTTCTCTCTAGAACTCAATCCCCAGATTGAGGTACTAGTTGACAGATTGATAACTTACTCAGGTTAGTAAGGTGGGGAGAGGAGCAGGTGGTTGTGTGCTGGGGCCGTGTCACTGAGAGGACAGGTTACCGGCTCCCAGTGCTTTTCCATCCCTGTGCACCCGGCTCCCTGATTCCAGGTGCACTGAGGACCAGTGTGCTTTCCCCGGTGCACAGCAAGGTAGGAGACTAGGGGAGAGAGAGAACAGCAGCCGGGAATAGTTGGGAGAGAGTTGGCAGACAAAGACTTGTGTCGCTTTGTGTGTGTGCACAAGCCTCTACGTCTATCAACAGTCCAGAAATTGGATTGCCGGTCAATCCTCAAATGGCTTGTTTATGAAACTGAAAGCTGCTATCTCCTTTAGGAAATATTCAATTCCAGCAGTTAGCCCTGAGGGTTAAAGAACCTCCCTCTCCACAGTCTGCTTTGTGTGGTTCCCAAACAATGCTTTGATGTGCGAGGCTCTCCTAATGGAAGATAAGCCATCAATTAACCCAACTGGAAGGTTAAGCTGAAAGCAGACTTTTCAAGGAAGGGATTATCTCCAAGTTAACCACTGATTGACTTTATCTATCTGGGATATGTTCTTATGAAAAGGCTTAATCTCCACCTAGTCCGAGGGCAAGAAGGGCCAGAAGTATTGTAGTTATTTGGTTTGTTTTGAAAGTCCCCGTAGAAATTGGATCTTTGGTCACCTGAGCCTGGGATGGAGAGGACCATAGTTTCCTTTCCAAATAAGTTACCATTTGAATTCCTTCAAGAATCGGTCTTAATACTGTTAAATTGCTAGGGGCTTTATTTTTATTTCCTTTACAAAAAGTGAGCAGAAGCATCTATTTTATAAGAGTTGTTTGTTTTTTTTTTTTAAATGAGAGTATTAACAATATTGTGAGTTTAAGCACAGTGCAGATGAAGCAGACTGGTAATTGTGTGCTTGAGATTTGAGATTTTGATTTCAGAATAAGTTTTCTTTATTTTGACTTTCAAATACCTTAGAATATTGACAAATTCTAGTCTTAATTTCCATAGAGCTTTCCAGGAAAGTAATTCATAAATTGAGCTATTTCACTGTTACTTTTTTTTTTTTTAGTATGCCTTGCATTTGCTAGTATGTTTAGGAAACCAAAAGGGGACTATGAAAATATATATTGTCAAAAGCACAGAAAATAGTATAGGGTAGTTATTCCACCACCCTGCTACAGTTAGTAATTTATTTTCTTCTTGTCTTTTTTCCCCTGTGTTTGCTACAAAGTGTAATCCATCTACCTAGATTCTATTTCCTATTTCCTCAGCCTCATAGAATGTTTCCAAAATTATGTTCGTGATCCTTCATGCCCTTAGTGAGGCCAGAGTTTCTTCTGGGGGGGGATGAAAATTTTTAGAAATAGTGGGAATGATTTACTACATTGTGAATGTATTATTGCCACCACAATGTACTTTTATTTTATTTTTTTAAAGATTTTATTTATTTATTTGACAGTGATCACAAGCAGGCAGAGAGGCAGGCAGAGAGAGGGGGAAGCGGGCTCCCTGCTGAGCAGAGAGCCCGATGCAGGGCTCGATCCCAGGACCCTGAGATCAGAAGGCAGAGGCTTTAACCCACTGAGCCACCCAGGCGCCCCCACCATGTACTTTTAAAATGACAAAAGAAAAAAGGCAACTTTTATGTCATATATATATATATTCCCCCCACTGCTCCGTACTGTTAAGAAATGAAGTTCGGCTGAGTAAATTTAAGGATCTCATTGGCTTTATTAAACCGTTCCTGGAGTGGGCAGCATCCCATCTAACCAGCAGAGGAGAACGCCAAGGGGGTGTGTAAAGGCTTTTATGGGAAGGACAAG
This sequence comes from Mustela nigripes, assembly GCF_022355385.1. Lineage (NCBI taxonomy): Eukaryota > Metazoa > Chordata > Mammalia > Carnivora > Mustelidae > Mustela > Mustela nigripes. The sequence goes on along the minus strand of NC_081565.1, from coordinate 22,539,424 downwards.
AATGGGGCAAGAAAGTTTTAAGCCCAAGAGAAGATAGGATTATTCCAGGCAAGCTCACTTCCCCTCAGGGAGAGGGCCTGGGGGGCGGGGGTCATGTTAGGTAGATGACCACATCTTCCTTTGGGGGGCATGGAGAGAGCCCATGTGACAGATGATCTCATTGGTGCTTATCAGAAAATTCCAGATTGACAGGTTAAGATTTCTGGGGGAGATTGAAACTGCAGTTAGGTTAGGTATTAAGCCCTGGTTTGGTGACTTGGCCTGGCCCAGTGATGCCATTTGGGGCCTCTGGATTTCTTTTGAACACCACATTGAAAAAAGTACATAAAAGCTGTGCTCATACATTGTTTGCTTCTCTCCCCCCCCCCCCTTTTTTGAGAAGTAAAGTATTGACGGATTTCAGAGTTGTAACGCTGGGAGAAACTGTTAGTGTGGGCTTTATTTTCCACGAGATTCAAAAACCAGAACTTTTTAATACTATGTAGCCTTTGAAATAAGCCTAAAATTTAAGAGGAGAATTTTCAGCAATGTTGTGGCATGTCATTAAAACTTAAGAAATGGGGCGCCTGAGTGGCTAAGTCTATTAAGCGTTGGCCCCCAGCTTGGGTCATGATCCTGGAGTCTCGGGGTCAAATCCCACATTGGGCTCCCAGCTCAGCAGGGAGTCTGCTTCTCCCTCTGACCCTCCCCCCTCTTCCATCTCATGCTCCCTCTTGTTCTCTCTCTCGCATAAATAAATAAAATTTTTATAAAAAAAGTAAAATTCAAAAATCTCAGAGATGTCATGTTTCAGGTTTGAGGTCATTAAAACCCCTCCAGGAACACAGTGGCTGTTGTGGGAAGGAGGGCCCCCATGATGGATGGTGGCCCTTGACAGATAATGACAGTTGAATAACTCTTCCAACTAAATTGCCAGCTCCCCAACACCAGTGAGGTCGAACCCTGCCCATAGGGACTTGCTACAATAACTAAGTCCTTGAGAAGGACATCCAGGTGTGACAGCAACATTCTGCCGGGGTGTTTCTGCACCAGGGGGCTTCATGGGGAAGCAGGTTTGACCGGGGCCCTACAGAAAAGCTGAGTGAGAGAGAGAGGTCACCAGTGAGGAAAACAGATGAGATTTGGAAAGGGTGGCAGACCCTTAATTCCAGATTCAGGAGTGTCTTTAAAAAAAAAAAAAAAAAAAAAAAAAGTTTTTAGTACCCTTTACTGAAGGCCTCATTGGGGACCATCTCTTGTTTCTTTTAGTTCTTAGAGCCCCCGAGTCAGGACTTAGGGAGTTACGGACCCTCAGAAAATGTCTGTGCTACACTTTGGTGGCGGGAAGGAAGACCCGGAGGGAGACCACAGTGGCACCGCCGATCTCAAGCCTCCATCGAGGTGACCAGGGTTCAGATCACAGGCCGGTGTGTCTTTCCAGACCACACACCTGACTTCCTTTGCCCCTGGGACATGTGGTCCCAGACATGGTGGCTGTGGTGCATTCAATTCCAGAATTCTTAAACAGTGCAAAGATGCATCCAGGCTTGCAAAAACAAGGGCAAAGCTGGATATGTGGGCCCATTTGGGATCAAGGTTTTCAACATCTCCTACTCTTTTAGGATATTGTTTTGTGTTCATATCCCACTTGAAATTCACTGGCCCTATACCTTGTTAAACACAAACTTGTGAAATCAAAATATGATCTTAAAGAATGTTTTCCACAACAAGTTCAACCATGGTACGGACGAGAGAATGCACTATCTTGGGAGTTTCGGTGCTGCATGGCGACGCTGAGGGAGGCTGACTTAGTGGGGAGCTGGCAAACCCCTCATTAGCACCCCACTCTTTGCAGGTGAAGTCTTGCCCCCTCCTTTCTCCATTCCCCTGATGGCCAGACCTTTGCCAGCCTGAGATGCCGGCGTTCTAACCGTCTGTGCTGGTTCTGAGGTTCAGCATGTCCTCACCAATGCGGGGAGCGTGGGTTGGGCTTATTTCTTCATTTTGCATAGGAGGTGCTCAGAAAAACGAAGGGGAAAAAATGGGAGATTCAGCATTTTAGAACACAACAAAGCAACATCAACATCGTGGTGTAAGCCAGCCTTCGGGTACCAGCATCTCACAGCCGGAGATGTTTGTTGATGGGTTCCTGAGCCATTCAAGTCCCCACCTGCATGCCCGGCCCCTGTTATTTCCTGTTCTTGGATCCTTACCTTCTGTCCTCTTGTTTGGGGAGGCATCCACATCCGGAATGGACTGGCTTCTCTGGGCTCCCTGCTATTGTGGTCCAAACTGTGTACACGACAAAGAGACATTCTTGGGAGTGGCCAGACATTATCTAGAGAATTCCAACCATTCAGCTGAAGAGCAAGTCCCTCACCCAGAACTTTTAGAGGAGAACTCCAGGCATCTCAAGTAAGGGCAGATGGCAAACACAACCTTGTAAGACCACCATCCGATTTGGGCTCAGGTCATGATCTTGGGATCGTGAGATCGAGCCCCGTATCGGGCCCTACACGTGATGGGGAGTCTGCCTGAGATTCTCTCTCTCTCTCTCTCTCTCTCGTCTTCTGCCCCTTCCCCTGCTTGGGTGCTCGTGTGCTCTCTTAAATAAATAAATCTTAAAAAAAGACTACCTCCCAAGATAGAGCTAAGAGCGCTAAGTGAATTTTCCTTTTGGTGGGCCATGGCACATCGTACATTTTACGAAAACAAAAAGGATGTCAGCATCTGCTTCTTTGTTGTGGACTTTGAAGAGCTGGGCAAGCCAGGGCTTGGATCTCAACTCTGTCCCTTACTTGCTTTGTGTCCTTGGGCAAAACACTTCTACTCTGAGCTCATTGTCTTCACCTGCAAAAGAGAAATGATAACCTATTCCAGGGTATTGCAGTGTGGCTTTATTGAGATAATGTATGGAAAGGGCCTTGTAAAGGGCCTACACATTGTAATGTCTGGTTCATAATTGTGACCCTTGCCATTCCTGTCATGTTCATTTCCCATAAAGGAAACTAGCACACGACTAAGCCAGAAAGCATGCGAAAGAAGAGTTCTAGGATCCAGTTAGAGGAGGAGGTAAAGTAGATAAGGAATCACAGAGCTAATCTTCCTTGTTTGATAAGCCTCTAGTCTAGATTGTCCCAACTTCTAATTCCAAATCTATGCGAGGCAGGGTCATAGTTCATTGCCCTTAGACAGGTAGCCTGGGGTCAATCCAAGCCTCGCTATTTACTGCTCCGTGTCTTGAGGCAAATTACTTAAAAACTCTGGATCTCAGTTTCCTTAGCTGTATGGTTAGAGATGTCAAGCGTCCTGGTCTCAGAGGCTGGTTTTGAGGAATAAATATGACTGTGCATTGAAATCATTTTAATGGCAATGGCTAGCAGGTCATCAATGCTTATTATAAAGCTATGACCACTTGGTCATCAACCCCACCCAATACCTTCAAGATTGGTGGCCGCTGTCTTCCATCTCCAGTCTCACAGGGTGCATATCCATCGCCAACTCTGAGACTCTGAAGCATCAGTCTTTGCAAACTGGCCTCGGTGGTCATCGGCGCCCACCCGTGCTTCCGTTCCGGTTAGGCACTGGGTAAGCCTGTACTGTTGCTGCCTGAGTGTGCCCTTACTCTGCCTGAGTGTGCCCTTACTCCACACTTCTCCCTTTGCTCTTCATGTTTGGTCCGCAAATTTTAAAAAGTGCAAATGCCATGGGGCCACTCCCCTCTGACAAAGCTTGAAAAATTCTGTTGTTGGCTTGCTGCCAACACAGAAAGCCAGGGTGGACTGCCTCGTGTGGCCAGCTTACCTTGTCCCCATCTCGGGGCCAGGTGCCTTCACGTGCTGTCTCTTAGGGAGTCTTTACAACAGCTTTAGAACGTGGGTATGTTGGTTTCTTATTGCTGCTGTAACAGATTACCACAAAATTAGTGGATTAAAACAATAGAAATGTATTCAGGAGGCCAGGAGTCTGAAATCCAGGTTGGCTGGGCTGGTTCTCTCTGGAAGTTATGAGGGAGAACGGTTCATGTCTTTCTCCTAGCTTCTGCTTGGTTGCCAGGAAGCCTCGGCACTCCTTGGCTGGTGGTTAAAATCACTCCAGTTTCCACCCTGCCTTCATACGGAGTTTTCCTTCTTTGTGTATATCTCTGTGTGTTGTTTCCTCTTATAAGGACACCAGCCATTGGAGTGAGGGCCCACCGTAATCCACGAGGACAGCATTTTCACTAACTATATCTCCAAAGACCCTGTTTCCCAAAAAGGTCACACTCTGAGGTTCCAAGTAGACTTGAGTTTTGGAGGGAACACTGTTCCACCCACCACAGCAATTATACCCATTTAACAGATGAGGACCTGAGCTTCAAGAGAGGAGCAAATCCTTAGTATAAGCATCATGCAGTCCACGTGTGACACCAGACAATTCAAGCCCTGACGTCCTGTTCTCTAAGTCTTGTGTTCTTCCCACTGGTTCCCCTTACTGCACATAAATAAGTGGAGAATAAAATAAGGCTCTAAAATCATGGCAGCAAAATGGTTAGCAGCGATCAGCTACTAGATCAAAGAGGGCCTCTGGGGAGTGAGCAGGATGAAACAGAGTCTGTGCAAGTGAATGGTAACCCCCTTTCTGGTTGCTGGTTCTCCGACTTCATCCTGTTTGCATAATCAGCATAACTTGTTGGTTCTCCACCACAGTGCTCTGCTCCTGGGATTCCGTGGCCGGGCAGAGAGATTCCTCATAAATGAGACACGAGGTAGTTGTCGGATTCTGTTGGCATCGAGAGAAAGGAAAGAACACATTTCTCAGTGTGGTGCCAAATACTCTTGTACAGCTCTCTTGCACCCCATTTTACTGCTGGCTTCTGCTTATCTTGCATCCCCTAGGGGGATGGAGAAATTTCATGCTTTCCTTCTCCCGCAGAGGTTCCTTCCTGGTATTCAGAGCCACAAAGGCAGTGGACGGAAGCAGGTGACTGGCCCTCGGCTGCCTCTACAGTGCAGCTTTTCCCAGAATGTGGTCCTGCAGAGCGGCCCAGGGTAGGTTGGTATAGCACAGTGCTGGAACACAAGGGGAGTGATCCACGGGCTCACCCTCATTCTGGCTAAAGCAAAGGACAGAACGAGGGTCAGGTCCTCAATGTCAGGACAAGCTCACCTTGGCTTAAATCACAAATGCCACTCTGGTACCAGCCTCAGAGTCCTGGGTTGTCAGGGTCATCGGTTTGCGGTGTGAGGTGGGAGTCCAAAATTCAGGTGGGCCTGGCTTCAGCCTTTCCTGCCCTTTGACTGCCCGCCAAGGGTGCTCTTCTTCCATAGACCAATGTCCCCAGCACCTGTCCTGATCTAGAACTGCCACTCAGTCCTGGCAGAGCAGGACTGTCAGACTGACCATCTGGATTTTTCCTGGAGTTCTCTCTTGCTGTCAGCACCGGAATCAAGTGGACCAGGGGTCTGTCTGCTGCCCAGTCCACCTTCACTTGTGGCTTTGTGCTTTTGAAGAAACTTATGAAAACTGAATAGCAGTTCATAGTGACTTGAATAACCGTGATGATGAAACCTGTTTTGTGAGCAGGGGTCCAAACCTTCTAGAGCCTTCCAGCAGTTCCCTTCTAATTCATATGTAGCAGATTCAATAGAACCAAACCTTTCTCCTCTTGGTAGGTGGTAGATGCTTTTGTTGAGTTTTCTTGGAGCTCCCCAGGTATTTCATTTTCAAAGTACCTCTTGATTGTTGTGGTTTCCTTCCTTCTCCAAACTTGTGAGCCTAGTCCTGGGGAAGTGAAGGCAGATGGTGTGCTACCTCCCATCTCTGAGCAGGGAAGAGCTTGGTGAGTGAGTCTACTCCAGGACTCAGCTCCTGGCTAAGTCCCCTGACTGCCCAAGGGCTAGGATCTGGGGGACAGATGGGAAGGAATCCTGAAGCAGAATTGGCACTTGGGTCTGGGGCCCACGGTTCAGGATTACCCCAGTGCAATTACTGCCCATCTCTAAACTGCTCAGCATTCATTTTTGACATTAATAAGAGATGAGATGGTTTTTGCTTCCAGATTACCAGATTTGCTAAACCCCAAGTGTTTTTTTTTTTTTCCTAAATACTGTTTTTAAAACTTAACTAGAACAAAACAAACAAAAAGATTTAAATTCACTGTGTGTGTGTGCGTGTGTCCACCAGTCTGTCTGTCTTACAGGGGAGGTTACTAGTTGGACTCACCTGCACATTTAAGTTGAATGGAGAAAAAAAAAAACCCAACTATTGTTTAGAATAATAGATAAAGTCAGCCTCCAATTTTTGTTCTCTACCGACTGAGCAGACCTTCAGAAATTTTTCAGTGGGGTTTTCCTATGACATATCTTGTCTGTGACAGTTCATAGAATTCTGTGACATTTGACTTCCCAAGAAGAATTTGGTTACTCACAAAGTGTTACACAACTTTTCTGGGAATAGGAAGCTCATGGAAGGAAAATGTCCATCTATAACAGCAAGCCAATTTCTTATCTTTGATGAAAAAGGAAGATTATATGATGGTAAGATGGACAGAGAGAGACTGTGCCTTCAAGTATACTGGATCACAGCAAGAAAGCATAACTCCCTCAGGGACAGGCTACATTTTGACACACATTTACTCATCATGGCTCAGGAGAGGCTTTAGTGTTCATTGTCTAGATAGAAAATGAAGTGTAAGAGGCATTACAATACCCAACAAGTAGATAAGCCTGGGTCTATTTTGTTGTTGTTAGAGAGAACACATGTCCCTGCCACGAAGGGGGAGAGGCAGAAGGAGAGAGAGAATTTCAAGCAGATTCCATGCTGAGTGGGGAGCCCAGTGCGGAGTTCAGTCCCAGAACCCTGAGTTTGTGACCTGGGCTGAAACCAAGAGTTGGATGCCTAACCGACCGAGCCCCCCAGGTGCCCCTCCTAAAGCCTTTCTAAGCAAATTAGGATTCCTTTGGGCAACCCGTTTAAATTGTTGATATTCCCATCAAATATCCATCTAAGTGTTGCTGAGGCGTGGAGTCACATGGGGCTGAGACTCAGAGGAGGACCCATCTGAATGGCAGCTGGGGAAAACGCAGCCATGGCCATTTAGAAAGGACATCTGGAGGGGCCGAGACCCAGGCTCCTCGGTGTGTACCTTGCATTGGACCTTGGAGCAGTTTGAAAAGCCACAGACCTCCAGCTCCCTTCCGTCCTGGGAAGCCTGCAGAGACTTCTGGGTGCCAGTCTCTCCCCTCCTCCCTGCTTTGCAATGCTTGCAGCAGCCTGGCCTTACTGTGGTTTCTAAAGCCAGCCTCTCTCCCCATTGCCTGCTTCCATCTGGTTTCTCCTGATCTCAACAAAGCTACTTTGGAACATTCTGTCACACGAAGGTGTACACATGGGATGGCTACATTTAGCCGAATAAACTTCAACCCAAGGGGTGAAGTTCTAACAAGGGGAATGTCTAAGATGGCCAAGTTCCATCGGGGAATCCTTGCAGACTCTCTTGGCCCAAGTATCAAGCAGCTTCAAAGGCCGAAGTGGCTGCTCCTGCTCCCATTTGCTGGCTTGCTTCCTCTCCGCTCTGCCCTCCTTACGGGCTCACAACTACCTAACGTTTCCTTTTTGCCCAAGGCTCACCCTGGCCTCACACAACCACAGAGATTAGAAGCAGAAAGGAAGTGAACTTTGAAACTTCACCTGGTTTAGGTGCCCCATTTCTCAGACCAGAAAACTGAGACCCAGGAAAGAAAGATGGCCTTTCCAAAGTCACGTAGCAGCAGGTGCACGGTTTCAGAGACCGCCTGTTTGTCTCTTGCATTTGCCACCCCTTTTGAGCCTGCGCGTACTTCCTGGGTTCCCTCCGGAGTTGCCCTCTGTGGCTTCCAGAGCAGAGCCTGGAAGAGCTCTGTGGGTGGGAGTCATGGATTCTAGCCAGAGCTCTGTTCTTGACCAGCCGTGTCACCCTAGGGAGGACTCTGGGTCGTCACAGGCTGTGGAATGAGTGAGAAACTCCACCTTGCTGTTGATGGAGGGACAGAGAAGCTGTGTCAGGAAGGGTGTGTGACACAGACTGGCACCCAGTAAGTGTGCAGCAGATACTTGCTGAATGGTGGACTGAAGAGCGTCCACTGCCTTCCGACCCCGGCTGCTGGGGGCTTGCAAATTGCCCTCTGCTTCCCAGCCAACCAGGACCCGATTTCAAAATGGCTTCACTTCCCCCAGCGCCAGACACCCTCAGAGACTGAACAGGAGATCGGGTTACAGCACAGGAGCATTCAGCTGGCAGTCTAATTTATTTTCGTCAATTCAGGAAAACCACCCCAAGCTCCGAGGCCATGCGGAGGGGGAGGTGGAGGGGTGAGCAGCGGTGAGGCGTGCGCGCTGCATGTAGCTCTGCTCAGTCCTGACAGGAGAGCCACGGCCGTCGAGGGCAGGGAGGCTCGGCGTATGCTTTTGCCACCTGTATGGACCTTGCTGGTTGAATTTCGCCCTGTGCCTCCGAGTATAAACCAGTTTTCCTAAACTCCATCCTATTTTTGCAACTGGCGGGAGGGATGTGTGTGTGTGTGTGTGTGTGTGTGTGTGTGTGTGTGTGTGTGTATACAAATGCATGTGCACAAATGTGCATGCCTGAGTGTCCATAATTGTGCACATGTGTGAGTGAATATGCGTGTTCCTTCCTAGGGCTGCCATAACGAAGCACCAGAAACTGGGCAGCTTGAACCACAGAAGTGCACTGTCTCATGGTCCTGGAGACCGGAAGTGCAAAGACCAGCTACCCGCCATGCTTCCTTCTGAGGGCTGTAGGGAAGGGTTTTTCCAAGCCCCTCTCCTTGGTTTATAGATGCTGCCTGCTTTCTTGTATGTTCACATTGTCTTTCTTCTAGGTGTTTCTCTGTGTCTAAGTCTCTTTTTATAAGGGCACTAGTATTGGATTAATGACCATGTAACTTGATTACCTCTGTAAGATCCTGTCTCCAGATAAGGTCACATTTTGAGGTACTGTATGTTTGGATTTAGGCATATGAAGTTGGGTTTCAACCCATAACAGGGAGCATGTGTGTGTATGTGCAAGTAGGTCATGAACCATAGCATCTCAGACTCCAGTCAGAAGCATGCCCACTAACGATGAGGCACCTGGCTGGCTCAGTTGGTAGAGTGTGAGACTCTTAATCTTGGGGTTGTCAGTTCGAGCCCCACGCTAGGTGCACAGATTACTTAAAAATAAAATATTTAGGGGAAAAAAAAGAAGAACCCAGCTACTACTTAAATAATAGTACTTTTTTCTTTTTTAGTTTATTTATTTTTTAAAGTTTGTTTCTTTGTACTTTTGATAATCTCTGCATCCAACATGGAGCTCCAGCTCCCAGCCCCAAGATCAAAAGTCACAGACTCCATCAACAGAGACAGCCAGGTGCCCCTCAGATAATAGTACTTTAAGAGCGTGTATGTTTTCTCTTTTGTGAACAGGGAAGATTTAAAATAATTTTTTAATATATATATCAATCTCTTCCCTCAAGCAGAAGGGCAGGTATGACTATGTAGAAAGTCCTAGGTACCACTCTTGCCTCTTGGCTTGAAACCATCTCTTCATGGAAGGCTGTCTCCTGCTCTGTCCCTCTCAAGTAGAACGCCACCCCTGATACATGATTTCCCCACCTCACGTTCCTTTAGACAGTTAAGTAGCATCTTGAAATGCCTCTGGCTATACTACAGAACATTCCAGTTATTCCAAAGGGTACATAAATTCAGAGTTTCCATAGCACTCCCTAGTGACTTGGTATCACCAAGGTAGCCCTTGAGAAACCCCTGGAGATTTCTAAATAAATGGCAGCAGATTCAAAATTTCATTTAGAGGTTGGAAATAGTTGTCAAGTATGGTATACCTTTAGCTTCCTTTTCAAAGGGGGCCTGCCTGGGCTCCATCTACTTTGATTATTCTTCCTTTGACTTGTATCCTCGGGAGGATCCCAGGAGGTCTGCTTTGCTGGCCAAGCCGCAGACCGCAGGGCCGAGCTGCTACCAAGGTTGCTCTACCAGGAGGAACTGCTCCCAAACAGACCATGAACTTCTGGCTGTGCAGGATCATGCCTGGCATTTATCTTCCTCCCCCCCGTTCTCTGTAGATATCTGCTCTCTCTGCCTTCTCCAGACTGAGTTCTTCGTGGCCCTGCGGGTACCTGAATTACCACTTTCTAGTCAGCCAGCCAGAGTTATGCCAAGCTTTTTCCTAGGTCAGCCCAAAGTGGGGGGCCAGGTGGGTGGGAAGTGGGGGCAGAGTTGGGGACTACTCTGAATGTACCTGGGCAGGGGAACCTACATCAATTCCCTCATTAGCCTTAGCGTGTGGTGCTGGGTGGTCTGGGTGGTCTGATTCTGTGGCAGAGAGTGGGGGATGTGTGTGATACTCGTGTCTACCTGAGGCACGTAGAAATCTTTTTTGGGGGGGTTGTTGCTGTTGTTGGGTGACAAAAGATACTGGTGAGCTCTGAGAAAATGGGCCCACTTCTCCCTGAGACATCCCGTAACCCTTTAAATGATATCCCTCAGAGACCGTTAGAGGACATAAAAAGTGCGTGTGAGATAATACAAAGTTAAAAAAAAATGTTGGCTACGAAACCGTATGTACTGTCTGGTCTCGACACTATTAAATACATATTTCTACAAAGGAGACTGCGGTGGAATGCCATAAAATATTAACTGTTTTCCCCTGTGTGGAAGGAAGATGAATAATTTTTAGTTTCCATGTGGGCATTTATTCATAGACACACATGCCCATAGATCTGTTATATCTAGCTCAGCCATTTTCCTGGATCTTTGGGATCTTTCAGATTTTGTGCCACCTCAGCACCACCAGGATATTAATTCTCTGCTTGCCCAAGGCCCATCCGTGACTTTTCAAGGAGGCACCGGTAACCGGTTCCTTTCAGCCAGAGCCTGGGTCCTCGGAGGGCCTGGCGGGGCCCGGAGGCCTGTGGACGGCTCCTGCCCTCCAGGCTGGGCCGCTAGGGAGGGGCCGGGCCTCTTTGAAGGAGGTTAAAGTCCTTCTTTGTGTGAATGGCCTTTTAGGGAGCAGAGGGAGGGGCAGCTGTGACATCATAGTCTTCAGTCAGGAGGCTCGGAAGGAATTTGTCCAACTTGAGCCAGTGCGCAGGAATCTGTCTGGGAAAAGAGGCAGTTCTGACTGGGGACGTTTGAGACACACACTGTGGGCAGGGTAAGCCGAATCTGCTGACCTCTCTGACTGTCCTTTTCCTTCTGGTCTGAAAGGAGTGGGTTCCTTTTGGAGGCCAGTCTTGGTGGAGGGGGCCTGGGAGTGGGGATGGCAGGGCTGAGCTGGGGAGTCCTTTTCTGCTGGAGGGAGAGGGGGCAGCTGAGCTCTGACTGGTGACTTGCTTCTCTTTGAAACCTCGTCAGATTCCCCGCTTTCAAGTTAGAGAGCAAAGAGGAAGCGCGTGCAAACATTCACAGGTCCTCTGTGAGCCACGGAGGACGGGGCGTGTGTGTCTGCAAGAAAGAGCGTGTGTGTCTGACCTGGTCGAGAACAGGAGCAAGTGACCCAGTGATTCTGGTAACTGGTTTTCTAGGGACTTTATTTCGTCTCTAACAGGGCCGTGTTGGGGGAACCGCCACACTCATGGAGTGACTTGGGGCGTTATTGGGAATGTGTGTGCCTGTCCCAAGTAGGAGCCAGGAGGGGCAGGAGGAGAAGCTCATCAGAACTGTTCAGATTTGGAGTGTCAACTGTGGACAAGGGGTTAATCTCGGAAGCGTCTGGCACTGTTTCCTCTTTGCTCCTGGCTCTCTTTCTCAACATAGAAGATTTGTGCTGGGTCCTCAGTGGTGCTCAGCTTTGGGTTCTCTGCCATTAGTGGTTGGCCAGGCAAGAACCCAAGATCCTGAACTATTTTAAAACCAAGAGGGACATAGCTGAGTTACAAAGAACTAAAGTGAGCCTTGCCTTTGCTTTCAGCAGAATTAGTTACCCTAGAAAGTTCTGGCTGCACAAGCAGCCAGAGTTCCCTCTGCGGCCTTAATGGTGGTTTATTCTGGAGGTGGGGAACTGCCCTGTAAAAATCGCCTCCCGGTGAAAAGGGCCACTGGGGAGAAGAGCATCTGAGCCCTTGACAGGGCACGGAGTCTGCTGCATGGAGGAGGAAGTAAAGCCTGACCTTCTTGGAGCAGAAAGGAAGCCTCTCTGCTCAGTTAGGGCAATCCTGAAGGCTCCGCTGCCATTCTCGGTCACTCCTGTAGGGAATGGATCTCCACGCAGCTGAAAGAAACGAGCCTTTCACCAGTTGCTGTAGAAAAGGAAACAGCTTCGTTCCTCCCTCCAGCCCCCACCCCACCTCCGCCCCCATCTTCAGTTGCTTTCATGGAAAGCCCGAGTTCTAAATGTGTTACTCAAACAACACCTTGACATTTTCCAGATGTGTAGCCTGACATCTGAGCTGGCCGCTGACTTTGCAGCTGGGTTAAGGGGAGTGCTGTTAACAGGGCAGGCTGTGGTCCTGGGGAGACTCCGTTATGTTATAAACGGACCACTTTCCTTCAACAGAAGCTTGAGCCAAGACACGGTTTGTTCCCAACGAAGGGAATTTCCAGAAGTATTTGCATCCCATTGTCAAGCCTGTATCTGTACCAGAAGCCAGAGAGAACAGCAGGATGGTGAGGCCTTGGAAGGTCTCAGAAAGAAAGGCTGGGCCTGTGGGAGCAGAACCGTCTTTTCAGAGCTGTCCCCGTCCTACTTGGCTGTAATGTGTCATGGCAGGAGGTCCAGGAGCGGTTGTTAGTGTTCACTCCCTTTATCAGGGGTCATAGCATTAACCCTGAGCCCGCCTGCTCTAAATTTAGCCTGCACCTGCCCAGGAGTGCTTAGGGGCTTTAAGTCTGGCCTATTTCCATCAACCAGGAAGGGGTCGTTCTTAGGGACTGAGGAGGCTTCTGGCTTCCCACAGTCCGCACAGGCCCCTGGTCCTCCAGGCCGGAAGAAGCTCTGCGAGGGGCGGAAGAAGAGGAAAGGCTGCCTGGGACTGGGACTGGGACTGGAATGTGGCCCGGGGTGATAGCCTCTCCCCTCCGCTTCCTGGCCCAGAGGCCTGAGGCCGAACCACGGAAGGAAGCAGGGCGCTCTCAGATATTTCCATTCTCTGTTCCCTCACAGCGGTGGGTGGAAGGGGCTTCCTCAGAGTCCCCGCACGTTCTCCAGCCTGCCCCCGAGCCTACCATCTCGGGCCCGAGAGCTGCAGGCCAGCTGCTGAGGAACTCAGGCGCTCTCAGCGTTCTCCCTCAACTCTTTCTAGCCAGCCCAGTTTGCGCCGGGGAACAGGGCTGGGACTTTCTTCCCAGTGAGCACGTCCTCCACCTTGTGCTTTTTGCTGTCTTTATGGGAGGTAGAACTCCCTCCCTCCAAGGTCGTAGGCTCCTTGCTACTGAGTAGGGACCCCCTCAGAGCTCAGGGACCACCCCCTCTGCCCCTCACCATGGCCCTGGCCCAGGCCTTGCCACTCTGCATGTAGGTACTCAAGGCGTGTTTATCCTTGCCCTGTGACACCTCTCGGCCCCAGATCTCCAACCCATAGCTCCATTCCAGTCCCTCCAAGTCGGATCAAGTTTAGGAGCCTCATGGGGGCATCTTGCAGGTGTCTGGGCAGGATCTATTAGCCAGGATGCGTCCCCTCCTTCCATTTCCCTTTGCGACAGAAACCACAGCCAGGAAGTGGGGTCCCATAAGAAGCATTCTAGAGGTTTCCACCACACGGACCACAGAACCAATTCTCTGCCGCGAACAGCAGTCATGTCCTGTGTAATCAGAACTCGACTTAGGCAAGAGAGAGAGGGTAAGAAGGGAAAAAACGGAGATGTTCTCTGGTTGCACAGCTATGCGGAAGTTACATTTTATCGCCACGCCTCTGTTCCTAGGCCAAGAATGAGTTTGTATTTTTGGTGAAACTTAAAAATAACTGGATTAAAGGATCAGGTCACCTATTATCTGGGGAAGCGTGTTTCTAATTTGACTATCATGGCCTTAGTAGGAAGTAAGTTGAGTTATTCAGAGGAGAAAGCTGGTGGGGCAGCGGGCTCCTGAGGTGTGAGTGATTTGGGTCACACTGTGCATTTAGGCTGGGAGCCCTGAGGTCACAGCTGGTAACAGGGGGTTTCAAGGGGTAACAGTCTTAGGGTGATGGGGAAGTCGGCGGGGAAGCTGTGAACACAACCAGCATTGAAAGCGCAGTGGAAGCTTCAGCTTCTTGTTTGCCCCTGTAGCAGAGGATACCTTCCTGCTGTCCCCCTGGGCCCAGCCAGATCCGCTAAGGAAAAAGTACCTCCTGCAAGTTCTTTCTGCTCACGACGTGCCCAGCTGCAGGCCCAGGTGCCCTGGGAAGAAAGACCACACTGCTGTCCATCACCCAGCACGCCAGGTGTCAGGACCCCGCTGTGTTTTGTGTGCAGATTAAAAACAGTCTTCTAGAATCTCACCTGTGCTGTTGACGAGTCACAGCTCTAATGCTTGGTGACCGTGGCAATGCTTGGGATGTGGGATCTGAATCTTTGGCCCCTGGGTTGCTGCTGGAGGAAGCAGAGGACGCTCCTTCAGAGGCCAGCCAGTGGGAAAGGTAAAATCCCCAGACTGAGCAGGAAGTCAGACCCTCCTTTCTAACTGGAGGGCCCTCTGGGGAGTGCAGAAGGTAGGAAGAGGAAACCTAGTCTCCAGGAAGTCTGTCTCTGTTCGGTTCTGGATAAAGAGGTGAGAGGGGTCTCTGACTTCTGGAGCCAGATCGTGAGTCTCTCATCACTTCTAGACGTTCACGGGTGCAAAATGTCGACCAGAAAGCCAAGGAAATACTCTTTAGTAAAAACCACCCACCCTTCTGAACATAATACTCCTAGTCAGTTTGGAAGCCTGCTGTCACAGAGGGCACTTGCTGAGGTATCTGGAGAGAATGTGAAGATCCCGCCTTCAGATCCTGGCTGTGCCACTTTCTAGTCAGGTGATCTCGGGAAAAGTCTTCCAGTTTCTCTAAACCTCTTCTTCTGAAGTTCTAAAATGAAAGTAGAAAACTCTGCTTTTCCTGCACGCCAAAGGGCCCTGTTACCAGGATCAGCGGAGAGCATGTGTACACATGCCCTGTGAACATGGCATGTCCACAGCGGGAGGGGGTGTGGTTCTCGACTCTCCGTTCAACCACGTTCTCAGACTTGGACTTTCAGAGACAGGAGACCACTATTTTATGCAGTTACTCGGATTATGGCCACAGCAAGTGCATCTTCTAATTGTGCTCAGTTTTAGTTAAAATGAACATTTGAGGACCTGAGGTAGGAAAAGATTGGGAGGTCAGAGATGCTTAATAATAAGGAACATTTACACTAAACACTCTGCAGTTTACATAATACTTTTAAAAAATATTTATTTATTTATTTATTTTATTTGAGAGAGGGAGAAGAGAGTATGTACGCATGAGGTTGGGGGACAGAGGGAGAGGGGGAGAGAGAATCTCAAGCAGACTCCCTGCCCGACACAGGCTTGATCTCATAGCCCTGAGACCATGAGCTGAGCCAGAATCAAGTGGTAAGCTTAACTGACTGAGCTACCCAGTTCCTCCTTACATAGTGCTTTTAAACAACATTATCTAATCAAATTCTCAAAACAGATTTGAGAGATCTTGTTATGAGTCCTGCTTATAAAGGAGTTTTGTTCTTCCAAGAAGAGTCACATGATTGTCTTACTTAGGGTCTGGCAGAACTTTCACAGGAGACATGGGGGCCCCCAGGTTGTAAATTACCCATATAATTTGCTTTGCGTAACTTTTTTTTTTTTTTTTTTTTTTTTTGCTTTGCGTAACTATTAAACACATTTTTGTAACTAGTGGCAGCTTGAGATGCTACCTGGCTACCAGGTTATAATAAAAGCCGGTCTTGGACCAAGTCCTGGCACTTGTGCAGACATTTATTAAGTAAACATTTGTGGGGCGTCTGGGTGGCTCAGTGGGTTAAAGCCTCTGCCTTCAGCTCAGGTCCTGATCTTAGCATCCTGGGATCGAGCCCTGCATCAGGCTCTCTTCTTGGCAGGGACCCTGCTTCCCCTTCTCTTTCTGCCTGCCTCCCTGTCTACTTGTGATCTCTGTGTATCAAAAAAATTAAAAAAGAAAAATTAAAGAAAAAATAAACATTTGTAAAAGTAGGCATAAAACCTACTGTTGTGAACCTCAAAGAAACCTCCGCTCTGGAAGATTCTAGACGCTCCCAACTCCACTTGGCATGGAGATAGATGCAGCAGTTTCACAAAGGCAGGATTCCCTTACTGTTTAGTAGTTCAACAACCAGAGTCCTGAGTCCTCTGAGCTGGAGGCTGGGGTGGGTGGGTGGGGAGGGCTGTTCGTATTCGGGCTCCAAGCACCTTCCCAAAGGTATAAAGCCCCGATGCTCACTCTGTCCCTAAATCCTATTCAGGAAAGGCCAGAGAACATCTCGAATTGGCAAATCTGAACACCACCAATCTCACCAATTTCTAACGTTTATTTTGCTAATTGACAATCCGGTAATTTCACTGATGAAAACCCATTTCTCACCTTAACTGTGCCAATTAGCAAAGCCTCAGGGGGCCTTGGGAGTTAAAGAGAGCTGAACTACCCAGGAAGGAAGCCACCTGCGGAACCTGGAATTGCTGTTTAGATCCTGGTTGACCACTCTTAGAGGGTTATATTCCCAGTTAGGACAGTTGTCTGCCCCGGAATAGGATTTAAACTGATTCAGACACACACACGGCTGTATTATATGGTCTCTCTGCACATATTTTAAAGTAAATAGTAGGCATCCTGACTGGTTGTTAGCTATTGCAGGAAGCCTGGAGGCTGGCAGGTAACCTGTGTTGTGCTGTTAGGGCTCCACCTGGAGGGTTAGCAGGGGGACTCCAAGGATTTCCCTTGGGTCTCTTAGCACCCTTTCAAAATCCGGTTTGGTGCTATGTTATGTTATGTTGTTATGTTATGTTATGTTATATTTTTTAAAGTTAGCTGTATGCCCAATATGGGACAGAACTTACGACCCCCAGGTCCCACGATCAATAGTCATATGCTCTATTATGAGCCAGCCAGGTGCCCCTTATGGGGTGTGTGTGTGTGTGTGTGTGTGTGTGTGTATTTTTAAGATTTTATTTATTTATTTGATAGAGGGAGAGCAGACAAGCAGAGGGAGAGAGGGAGCAGCAGACAGAGGGAGAGGGAGAAGCAGGCTCTCTGCTGAGCCGGGAGCCCGAGGTGGGGTTCAATCCCAGGACCCTGGGATCACAACCACAGCCAAAGGCAGACGCTTAACCAACTGAGCCACCCAGGTGCATTGGGGCACAGTTTATTTTGAGGACTTTCCAGTTCATTTAATGAATGCATTTTATCTGAATCTGGAATCATGTTCATCTTACCTGAGGCATGGAGAAAATTTTAGTCTTTCTAATCTTCAAAGGGAGCAAGGAGCACTTGTTGGTTTAAGCAAAACATCATTTAATGACACCAAGCCCAGATTCCTGCCAAATTTGTGCTGTGGACTTTCCAGCTCACTTCCATTTATCTGGGCTACTCACTGGTGGCTTTGATTGCATCAGGCCATCTTGCAGGAAGGTAGATGCGTCCCGGTGAGAACAGAACTCAGGAATTTGCTTTGTTTCGACTGTTGCCCAACTTTACAAAAACTCAGGACCTCTGATGCATGGTGGTAAACCAGAAATGAGCGTTGTCTCTTTGATTACTTCTACCCTGATTTGGGTATAGAGCTACTACTACCTGACGTAGATGGAACTGAGTATCAAGAAAAATTTACTGAATTTGTGGAAAGAAGTGGGAGGAGCCCCCTTGTAACTAACAGGAAGCAGAGAGAGCCGTTTCCTGTTTACACCCTCCAGTGTCTCCATGTTTTAAACAAATGTATTGGAACAGAATTGTTGCAGATTACACTGGGACTCCAAACTCTGGCTTTTAGCCAGTAATTAGCATTTTTTAAAAGATTTTATTTATTTATTTGGCAGATAGAGATCACAAGTAGGCAGACAGGTAGAGAGAGAGGAGGAAGCAGGCTCCCTGCTGAATGCGGGGAGCCCAATGCGGGGCTCAATCCCAGAACCCTGAGATCATGACCCGAGCCAAAGGCAGAGGCTTAACCCACTGAGCCACCCAGGTGTCCTAGTAATTAGCATTTTTAAAGATCTCGGTTTGCTACATCGTAGAAGGCATTCAAGGAACGAGACTCTTCGTATCTGACTCAAAGCTAATGGTAGTGGTGTTGGACACGGCGAAAAGGTATTGTCAGATGCTATTCTCAGAGTTAAAATTTTGAATTGGAACACTTGCTACTTCAGAAAATAGGCCTTGGAAAAACTTGGTATAATTTTCAAGTTCTAAAAGAGAAAAAAAAGCTGACAGGGCATCAGCTTGGCATGGTCCAACACTTGACCTGAAGCAACCAGGAGAAAGACATGAGGTACTCTTGGGCCGTGCTGTGGAACTGGGCTCAGGACCTCCTGTCTCTGTCATTAGCAACAGGAGATCACCCTTCCCTCCTCCTGACCAGAGTAAATAAACTCCAAAATAGACTTATGGCTTCCTAGGAAGTCCAATTTTTGTTAAGAAAGAAGTGTTGTCTCCTGGAGCTTATGGTTGCTGCTGATCTCATTATGACCTTGCAAAATAAGCCTCCTGCTTGTTTAATGAATGTTTAATCAATAGATGAACGACTAAATGAAGCGTAGAATGAATTATTTGCCTTTTAGCTTCCTTTACTGTTAACTGCCCTCTTTTCCTCTTATGTCAACCAAAGTATTTTATGTTTTAGGACGGCGGTGGTTTTCAACCATAATACAGTTCTAGTAGCTTCCTACCATTTTCCTACCCCCCCCCCCCAAATCAAAAAGGATATAAGAAAAGCTCTACTTAGTCCCATAAAGAATGTTAGCTGTAAGTCACTGGGCAAATGACGCTGGGGCAGGAGGGCCACAGATCATCGGATTCTCACTGAAGCAGTGCCTTGTATCTCTTTTTGTTGGTCTGTTTATTCCAGTTGGTCTGTTTATTCCAGCTTTCCATGGAGTGGGCTGATTTTGACCTAGGTTTATTTGAAATTGAATGGCAGCCAGTGAGTTTCAGGCATTCATATTTTCTGTAATTCTTAATGACCTAGAAGTCACTGGCAATTGCCTTACCAAAAGAGAGTCTAGTTAATGTTTTTCAAAGGCAGTAAAAACATCTTTGACATGCTTCTTGAGTTCATTCCAAAGATAAAAGAACCCTAAGTTAATGATGGTAAAAAAATAAAATAAAGGTATTAGCATTGTAAACATTAATGGTATTAAATACCAGAGTTGGACAAAGACCAGAGCTAGACTGGAAGATCATCTAAGACCAGAAAGTGTTGACAAAGGAATAGTTGTTGTTGCCTGTGACTGAAGAAGGAACATAAATTACCTGATGGGATTAAATCTGGAGGAGAATGTAAGAAATGCAGAATGAGGGAAACCCCAGTTCATGGAGAACCATGAGACTTTTTCAGCATTCTGACAGCAGTGCAGAGCACATAGGGTGGGTCCCTGTATTGTTCTAGGTCTCAGGAAGAAATCCATAATTATGCACTTTCCTTAGAAGGACTCTGAAATGAATCCCCTGGGAGTCCTCCAAAAGTGATGTTTTAGCATTATGTTCTAAGATTTTAAAATCGTTTACAGCGGACACACATGAAAACAATGCCACCTTGCAGTATGGCATGGAAGTATGCCACTAATGCGGCATGAACTTGAGAGAGGAAGACAAACTTGACCAAGGTGTCCCTGAGATCCTTGAGGAACACTCCCTAGTTAACATCACAATTTACCACTAAATTATCTAAGATATACCAGAGTCCTTGGGTGTGAAAAAAAATCATCCTAGAATTTGAAAATTAATTTTACTAATGCCAAATGACAAAATTGCGTGGGATTGGCAATTGGTGACCAACTGGGATTTATTTCAAAACATTAAGAAGATGTGGTTTTTCTTACTGAATGATAAGAGTGGAGCTATCACAGACAAAGCATTTTAGGAACCAGGGAGGAGCCTCGGGCCACTAACTTTTCAAAGCAAAATTACTCAGTCCTTAACTAAGGAACTGTTTTGATGTAGTCCCAGAGATTAGAACTGTGCAAGCAGTGGCTTTGGTTATGGCATTTATAGCGCACATGCTGAATTAAGAGTCATAGCAATGGGGCACTGCAGTTGTTAAGAGGCTTTGGAAGGGATCTCCCCTTTTACAGTATTTTAGTTTGGAAAAATTCTCCAAGAAGCTTCTTGTCTCCAGAATAACTGCATTACACCTGGCAGAGACTCATGTTTTCAAGAAGTATTGCTTATGCAAGAGGACCATCTTATTATACTTGGGGACACACAAATAGTCCTATTACATTTCTGCCCCGTTGCTATGGCTATGGTATATAATCTCTTCTACTTCAGAAGATATCTGAACAGTGTCTTCAGATGATCTGAATCTTCATTTACATTGAAATTTAAAAATGGGGCTAACATCTATGGAACGTTCTCTGGAGACCCAGTGAGAAAAACAGAATCTAACATGGAGAGGTTTAGGTACCTATCACCACAACAAAGTAAATCGGAAAAGGAAAATCTCTGTTCCCGAGACCTTGTCATGTTTCAGTTTTCCTTCCTGTGTCAGTTACCAACTAATTTCTCAAGGCTTCACCTCCATAAGAGATTTAGTATCTAACTCTGCCTTTCCTCCTGTCTTTATTCCAGAAGCCTCCCCAGCTCTCTGAGGATGATATCCGGCTAAAAAACCAGAGAGACAACTGCAGCAGGGCCAACCCCTTGGAGCCTGCATCCAGCTCCCTTCCCCCAGATCACAAAAACATGGAAATTGAGGTCTCCGTCACAGAATGTAAAAGTGTTCCCGGGACCGCGTCTACCCCACATTCCATGGACCACGCCTCTCCTTTCTACTCACCCCCCCACAACGGCCTCCTCAGTGATCACCATGAAGCTCTGGATAATGATGTGGCCAGAGAGATCCGCTATCTAGACGAGGTGCTGGAAGCCAGCTGCTGTGACCCTGCTGTGGACGGAACTTACAACGGTACCTCATCCCCGGAGCCCGGAGCAGCCATCGTGCTGGGCGGCGGAAGCCCACCTGCCCACGCGGCCATCCAGCCGGAACCCACCGAGAGGGCAGCTGGCAGACAGGTCCCTCCCCACACTGAGCTCAGCACCAGCTACTCTGACACCATGGCAGAGGGTGGAAAAGCCAACGGCCACTCCCCGGCCCAGCCCCGAGACCTGCGGGGGGACAGCCCCCAGGCCCCCGCGAGCCCCGGCTCCTCCAGCAGCTCGCGGTGCTCGGGCCGTGATGGGGAGCTCACGCTCACCACGCTGAAGAAGGAGGCCAAGTTTGAGCTGCGCGCCTTCCACGAGGACAAGAAGCCCTCCAGGCTCTTCGAGGACGATGAGAACGAGAAGGAGCAGTACTGTGTCAGGAAAGTGAGGCCTTCGGAAGAGATGCTGGAGCTGGAAAAGGAAAGGAGAGAGCTCATTCGGAGCCAGGCGGTGAAGAAGAATCCCGGCATCGCGGCCAAGTGGTGGAATCCTCCCCAGGAGAAGACCATTGAGGAGCAGCTGGACGAGGAGCATCTGGAGTCGCACAAGAAGTACAAGGAGCGCAAGGAGAGAAGGGCGCAGCAGGAGCAGCTGCTCACGCAGCAGCAGCACCCCCCGCCGCAGCCCTGCGCGGCCCCCGCCCCCTCCCGCGAGCACGCTGGCGCCCCCGACCACGCCAAGGAGGACATCGTCACCGAGCAGATAGACTTCTCTGCTGCTCGCAAGCAGTTCCAGCTCATGGAGAGCTCCAGCCCAACGGTGGCCAAGGGCCAGAGTACCCCCAGGCTCTTCTCTATCAAGCCCTTTTACAGGCCTCTGGGGTCAATCAACTCAGACAAGCCCCTGACCATCCCCAGACCAGCTTCCATCGGAGGACCGCTGGAAGACGGTGGTTCACCAGCAGCCAAGGGGCAGAAAGCCAGCTGTGCCCTGGACAGCCAGTCTTTGGGGGGAAGCCAGGGCAGCACAGCCCCTCAGGGGAAGGAAGGGCCCTACAGTGAGCCTTCCAAACGCGGGCCCTTATCCAAACTGTGGGCAGAGGATGGGGAGTTTACCAGTGCCCGGGCTGTCCTCACTGTGGTCAAGGATGAGGACCCCGGGATCTTGGATCAGTTTTCCAGGTCAGTCAATGTTTCTCTCACCCAAGAGGAGCTTGACTCTGGTTTGGATGAATTGTCGGTGAGGTCCCAGGATACCACTGTCCTGGAGACCCTGTCCAATGATTTTAGCATGGACAACATCAGTGACAGCGGGGCATCCAACGAGACCACCAATGCCCTCCAGGAGAACTCACTGGCTGATTTTTCTCTGCCCCAGACTCCACAAACTGACAACCCTTCAGAGGGCCGGGGAGAAGGCGTCTCCAAGTCGTTTAGTGATCACGGTTTCTATTCCCCTTCGTCTACACTGGGAGACTCGCCATCAGTGGATGATCCTTTGGAATATCAGGCTGGTCTCCTGGTGCAGAATGCCATTCAACAAGCCATAGCCGAGCAAGTGGATAGAGCCGTGTCCGAAACCAGCAAGGGTGGGACAGAGCAGCAGGGACCTGGGGCAACTCTAGAAGAAGCCGGAACTGGGGCTCCCGGCTCAGAGAAGCCTCAGAGCATGTTCGAGCCACCCCAGGTGTCCTCTCCCGTTCAGGAGAAAAGGGAGGTGTTACCAAAGATTCTGCCTGCCGAAGACAGGGCGCTCAGGGAAAGGGGGCCCTCCCAGTCGCCGCCGGCAGCGCAGCCCAGTGGCCCTGTGAACATGGAGGAGACCAGACCAGAGGGGAGCTACTTCAGCAAGTACTCGGAGGCAGCTGAGCTGAGAAGCACAGCCTCACTCCTGGCCACTCAGGAGTCCGACGTGATGGTTGGGCCCTTCAAGCTGAGGTCCAGGAAGCAGCGGACTTTATCCATGATCGAGGAAGAGATCAGAGCAGCCCAGGAGAGGGAAGAGGAGCTGAAGAGGCAGAGGCAAGTCTTGCAGAACACCCAGAGCCCCCGGGCAAAGAACGCCCCGTCGCTGCCCTCCCGGACATCGTGCTACAAAACCGCGCCAGGTAAGCAAAGCGCGCGCCAGACACAGATGCTGTGCACAAAGTTTGATTTCAGCTTATGTGTTTGTTGTGGAGCCTCCTCTGTGTGTGGCTAGAATTCGTGTTTGGGGCGGGGCGGGGGGGGGGTTGTGTGCGACTTGAGGGTTTTAGCATCCAGGGACAGGCAACTGAAGTCAGAATGTCCCCAAGAAGAACCTTGAACCTGGCTGGTGTGCCATTTCCCTGAGGGTGCAATCGCTTCTTTCTTGTTGTTCTGCTCTGAGTTTGCTTTAGTAGAGAATTATTTTCTTTTATTGGAAAGGGCTGCCTCTGGCTCTGGGAGGGGCCGTGTGTGGCACAGACCCTGGCGGAGCGAGCCCGTGTGGGGGCCGGCTTGGAGTCAGTAGCCTGACCCTTGGTCTCTGTGGTTAAATCAAACCCATGTGATTTGGGGGATGTGCTCTGCTAACCCCTTCCAAACCAGGTCCCTTCCTAGCAATGACAGTCATGACCCTGTGTTACAGACTGACCCATAGCAGATGTTTTTGTCTTTCTTCTGTAGGATTGGCTTGGTCTTCCTTTTAGTCATCACAATGCAGTTGGTTTGGAATCAGGGCGGTCTCATTCATTCTTGGCCTGTCTTCACCACATTTGGAGAGATGGAGTTACCCTAAAGGTCTTTCGTCCCTTCCCATTGCCTGGGCTGTCCCTTTCTTGAATGCTTTGTATAAATGGTTGATGTTATTTAATTATGGTGGTAATTCATGTTGCTGCCATTGTGAATTAACAGGGTGACCAGTGGTTTTTATTTCCCATTTGGATATGATGGCAGTCAGAGCACCACATGTCCTAGTGCGGGAAAATGCTGCTCGAAGTGTGGTCTGGGCTAGTCCATAAACTGATTGTTACCAGTCCACACTGAGAATCAATCCAGACAGGGAGAGCGAGCATTTGACCATTCTTGTTGCAATTTGATATTGTCCTCAAATCCAAACGCGGAATTCTGTGTTTTTTAAAAGTATTGGTTCGGGACAGACTGAGGGGGAAACTTCTTTCACTGGAGACCGTCTGAAAAGCATGACTGTAACATATACTTGCTAGCATTTGACCTGGTTTATCCAGATCCTAGCCCCGTCTTGACCCGTGGCTTCCATCAAATCTACAGTGACTCAAGGTAACTCTTTCAGTTATTAATTTTTAGCTTTGAAATAATCTCAACCTAAGGAAAAGTTTCCGAGTATAGTACAAATATGTTTTATTCTGAACCATTCGAGAGCAAATTGCCAACACTGATGCTCCATCATGCCCAATTTTGTAGAATGTCCCTCAATTCGGGTTTGTCTATGCTTTCACATGGGTGCCTTCAGGTAATGCATATTTGGTAGGAATACCACAAGAATGATGCTATATTCTTCTCACTATATCCAATCAGGTGTCCCATAAGGGACAGATACGGACTTTTTTCACATTATATTAATTTTGATCACTTGTTTGTGGGAGTGTCTGATAGGCTTCTGCAGTAAAATTACTATGTCTTTTGTAATTAATAAATATTCTGTGGGGAGTTACTTTGGTACTGTGTAATCTTTATCCCGCTCCTTATCAGACTTTATTCATTTATCTATTTATGTCAACATGGTCATATGGATTCCTATTATATTCTGTGGGTTAAAATCCATTTCTATGATTTTTATTCTTAATTTGTTTAGATATAACTTATGGGAGCTCTTTCAAGCTAACTTCAGCATCCTTTTGACATGTCCTCATTATTCTCTGGGCGTGTCCTTGCTTTCTGATGCCACAGATGTTCCAGTCTCATCTTATATTTTCCTAACCCTGAAATCAGCCATTTCTTCAAACAGCACTAATTCCTTTTCAGTGGAGAATGGAATTTAGAAACCAAAATCTGGGAGCTTGGTGTGCTCATTGTGATTGGATCGTCACTGCTCCCAGGCCCTCTCAACAAGCAGAATTAGAGAATATACACAGATTCCATCTGTCTGTCTGTCTATCTGTCCACCTACCTGCCTACCTACCTGTTTTGAAAACCATGAGCTCACCTTGATACCTTTAATTCTAATTTAATACCACGGCATTCATATTCTCCATATTTGTAACCTCCTTTTGACAACAAAATACCTGCTTCTTGCAACCCTCAGTATATTTATTATTTCATCAATCCCTCACCTTATGTAAACAGTCTCCTCTATTTTCCTTACCCACCATAGGCTCCAATACCATATGCCTGATACCAATACCCACCTACCCTGCTGTAAACTCCAGCACACCATTCTGAGTCACTGTGACTCCTCCCACCCCCACTGCAGACACCATCTTGTTGAGCCCTCCCCAGTGACTTCTGGACTAAATTGTTCATGAAGAAAAGAAAGGGAAGAGAAAGAGGAAAAGCATGGTGCCTTTCTTGATACAATTTTTAATTCCTGTAGGTCACAGGGCAATGGCCAGCTGAGTGAGGCAAAGAAAACTTTCAAGGCCATTTGTGTGTGTGTGTGTGTGTGTGTGTGTGCGCGCGCGCGCGCACGTGCGCTTAATAGGGACTGGTTGGCTTTCCCCAAAGATCCTTAGTTGTCAAGTTCAATTTAAATTTTTGTGGACTAGCCTGGCACAGAGGTGCTAGTGGACATTCTGTATAGTATCGTAGAAAAAGTTTTCATACCACTTGAATTCAGCCCAGTCTGAGGAACCTACTTCACGAGTTAATGATGCTGAAGGGCCACATAAGAACTCGAAGTCTGGTGAAGGAATGTTCTTCAAGCATCTCAGCAATTTCTGCTCACATGGAAGGTAGATGCTCACACGGCTCTCCTATCATTTATAGCTGGCTTTACCTGCCTAAGCCTCCCTTTACATGATTTGATTATAAAACGATCCTTAAAGTGCATGTGCTCAGTGGTCTTTACCTCTTAATTGAACCTCCTGCTGTATTGCTCCCCTCCTTTATTTCTAGTATGTGAAAAAAAATAAAATATTTCAACACTTTCCTCTGTTCCCTGACCTGCTGTGGTCTCTTGGGCTTCCCCACCAGGCTTAAAATAAGATAGGGTTCTGTGTTTGCCCTCAGCATCCCAGCAGCCCAGGACTGATTTTCCCAGCACATCCCTCTATGCTTGTGCTAATGTCCCCCCCCCCCCCCCGCCTAATCTCTCCTCCCGGAGGAGGATTGATTCTACATGATGATTCATCCAGGCAAATCTGTGTACTGCAATGGTCTAACTGTTGCACTGAACATAATCGTGGTAATGACGTGTGTGCACCTCATTCCTTCATGTTTATCTCTAAGTAGGTGGCGGGCCTTGCCAGAATTACAACATAGATTGAAAAAAAAAAAAAAAACTGAATGTAAAATGTAATTTTCTTTCTGTCTGTGCCCGGAAATGTTTGGAGTAGTGCTTCGCCAGCCAGCCTCCCAAGTTTGTGATCAGGGAGGAGGCTGACGCATCACTATGAGCAGCCAAACTAGACGATTCATAGCAGGGTTGAAACCGCTGGTTCCAACTTTGGTTTCGTGCGTGGAGATGATGCTACGTTCCTACTGCGTTACTCTGCATCTGCCATCGGAAGAGGTGATTCAGCTGGTTTGTTGCATGACTCAGCTTGACGATTCAGTATTAGGTGATGAAAAATACAATTTTTAACTTTCCTCTGGTGGAGATCATGCTGGAAACAAGCTGGAATCCTAAAACCTAAGGGAAGTAGAATCCACTGAGAACCAGGATGTCATCCAAAAAAGCAAATCTGCTGATTCCCCCCAACCATTCCCCAGGTGTTGAAAAGATAACTTGTTTTTGCTGTTAGTTTCCTTGCCTTTCAGAGATGGAGAAGATATATTTTTTTTAAGATTTTATTTATTTATTTGATGCAGAGAGAGAGGAAAGCACAAGTAGGCAGAGAGGCAGGTGGTAGGGGAGGGGGAAGCAGGCTCCCCGCTGAGCAAAGAGCCTGATGTGGGGCTTGATCCCAGGACTCTGAGATCATGACCTGAACTGAAGGCAGAGGCCCAACCCACTGAGCCACCCAGGAGCCCCGAGAAGATATTTTTTAAAAGATATGTCATTCTCAAAGGCAAGTGATTAGGAAAATTATTTTGGAAATTTTATCTTGTTGGCTCTTACGTGATTTTAAAGGAAGACGTTTCACTTAAATAGGGTCTATGTGACTTTTGCTCATACAGAAGTGAGTAAGGCAGATGCAGTTCCTGCCCTCAGGGAACTTACAGTTCAATGAGAGAAACAACATCAGGTGAAGATGACAGTTTCATGGTAGAGAAGCATGAAAACCTATAGGAGCCCATATCAAGGGAGATCACCTCACTGAGGGTATAAGAGAAGTCTTCCTTTCTTAGGAAGCTACTATCCAAGCTTTGAACTGAAGGAGTAGAAAGAAGTTGGGTTTAGGGGTGGGGGGCAGTTGTTCCAGTAAAAAGGAAGAGCACCTAAGGAGGTCCAAAAGGAAGAGAGAGCTTGTATGCTTGAGGTACTTAAGTAAGGTTAGGATGGGTTAAAGGAAGAGATTTAAAACAAAATGAAAGAAAGTTGGTTTGGAGCCAGACAGTGAAGAGCTGCTTTAATGAGTCCATTCCACCAGCTTTTATTAAGCTCTTCCTGTGGACAAGAACTTCTGAAGTCGGTTGCCATCTTGACAAAGGCTGTGTGTCGTGTGAGAGGCCATATTCCCAAGAGTGAACACATGTGTGCCTTCTGTTGACAGTACTCAAAAGTAGAGAAGAAAGGAAGCATTCCAGCAGGTGCCTTAGCCTAGCTTGAAGGAGCAGCCTACAGCACTGCTGCAGATACCCTTGACGATCAAGTTTGGGAGGAAAACCCAAACTTTTTGTCGAAGTTAACCATTTGGATCTTTTCAAATGTCTTTCAGATTGAGGCTGTCAACAGATGGTTCTCACTTTAGCGCCTGTTGTCTATTAATAGATATCCTGGTTTCACTTCCAAGTTCTAGGCATGACAGAGAAACCCAGCTAGTTAGGTGATGATGAATTTAGTTTTTTAAAATAGTTTCCATTTTCGTGCCAGATGTTGAACTGGTCTACCACATCAAATAATTTGCTCAGTGGGACGGTATGGGGAGTGGGAAAGCAGAAGGTATGGATATTGAGTTCTATAACTTGGAGGGTCTATTCATGTCT
This sequence comes from Mustela nigripes, assembly GCF_022355385.1. NCBI lineage: Eukaryota > Metazoa > Chordata > Mammalia > Carnivora > Mustelidae > Mustela > Mustela nigripes. Next base: position 22,511,166 of record NC_081565.1, on the reverse strand, counting down.
TTTAATATGTGGAAAGATATGATAGTTATGCATCTCATAAAGATATAATTTCCACGGAGTTTCAGCTTCGACTGTCAGTTTGAATGAAGGTTGCGCATGTGGTGACCTTTACATTATTATAAAGATTAGTGATTGGGTCTTTTTTCTTTCCCCTTCATTGTCTTCAAATATTAAAAAGTCCTAGACAGAAAAAATATATATATTTATGTCAGCACAGTACTCATGAAGGAGAGCTTGATGGCTTTTTCCATGCAAAATTAGAATGGATGAGGCCAAGTCTCACTTCAGATGCCCTCCTTGCTCTGCAGTAGAAGACCTTGTATTAGCAACTGGTGGAAACATTCTGTCACAGACCCAAGTGAGAGAGGGCTCTCCTTCCAGGATATCCGCTGTCTCCCTTTCCTGCAGCCACAGATTGTACAAACTACAGGGGTCCAGCTGGCCTTGTGAAAGTACTAAAGCTTAATGTGGAACATCTTACAGAGCATTATGCCTACGACCACCACATTTCCTGAACATTCTCTGGTGAAGCAAGCCTAATCATGGTACTGTGGGTTACCAAAACCTCAAAGAGTGTACTATATGAGTTATTTCACACACATTGTTCTCAGTTTTTTTCATTTGCTCATTTAATCTGCCCATCAGTCTTTTAAGATGTCATAACGAATTATCTAAGTCCTTGGGGCCAGATATATTTAGTTTCCCTGATTTCAGAAAAGCCATGAAGTGTATAAACTCTTATTTAGAAAAGCAATACAAGGCCTATACTTTACTTAACCCACCCAGGATGGGGTCTGGAAGCAACCCCCTATCAACAAATTAGATTTCTACTATAAAACTTAGGAAGACTTAGTTATATTAAGTGGGATAAATAAAGCCCAAGAAGAGCCTCATGCCGGATCTTGTCAGGTTTTGTTGCCTAATAGGGTATGTCTTGGTTTTCAGAGCTTTGTTTGGATTTTGAAACCACACATAAGAGATCATGGACCTATAATATTATTCCCTTTTCAAGGAATTAATACCAGAGTCCAGAGAGATTAAAACCTGCCTGAGGTCACTTAGCCCAACTTAGTCCATGTTCTTTCTTTACCCTTTCTTGTCCTCTGCAGAACCTGCCCCTCTGTTCTAGAGATCTCCAGGCTGTCTAGTAGTAACAGCTCCCCTCTCCAGCCAACAGTGGTTGAGCTCAGTTTCTTCCCACCATCTCCCAGTCTCAGGCCTGACCCCCGCATTGTCTTGGGTCCCTCCTGCCCCCTGCTTTTTGGAACCACTATAGCTCTGAAATCCTTTGCTCACTGTGGTCTGGATGAATGAGTTTGCTCCCAGAGGCCATGAGACAGTGCTGCCCTAGTGACCCCCAGTGGTTCCAGACTTTAATTCCAGTGCTCCAGATTATAATAGGCAAAATTGCTGGTGCTGTCCAAAGATCGGAGCCGATGGCGGAGGGGACGAGCGTAGTCTGTGTCAGCTGTCTAGCCTGATGGCTCCCATGACTTCTTTCTGAATGTTCGTTCCCCAGAAAGAAACACAGTCACTCACTCTAGGAGCAGGTCCATTCCCTGAAGCCGTTGGAAGGATTGGGTTCTCAAACAAGGAATCAATTTCTTAGTTTGAGGATGAGCAGGAATAAGTGTTCGTTCCATTAACTGAACATGTTTGGAAGAGTGGGACCAAAGACAGCTGTGTTCACTGGTGGTCACTGAGCACCATGACTGTTTTCTGCTGTTCCTGTTTGCTCAAGGTTGATCCTTCTGCCTTGGACCAGAAGCTCCCTGTGTTTTAGTTCATCTGAACCCAGCAAATACGTTCATTTTTTAAAAATACTTTTATAAGTGAGTGAGTGAGTGAGAGTGCCCTGGTGGGGGGAGGGGCGGAGGGAGAATCTCAGGCAGACTCCATGCTAAGCGCAGAGCCCGACATGGGGCTGATCTCTTGACCCTGAGATCATGATCTGAGCTGAAATCAAGAGTCACACGTTTCACCGACTGAGCCAAGCCAAGTGCCCCAACTACGTTCATTTTTAAAAATGCATGCCATTTGGGAAGGAATGGTCAAGAAAAGGTTAGATTGAAGGAGTGTTTGGCAAAGGGGTGAGTGTATGTGATGACGGGAGGGCTCTTCAAATGATAGAATTCAGAGTTCTTTTTTGGACATTCTCCTCCAAGGTTTGAAAAGGACAGCTGCCATGGTTAAACATGTCAGCCTGACTCCTGAGAAGACAGGGACCTCCCGTCTTCCTTCCATGCAATGTCTATGGGGTATAGCTTCTGGCAAGAAGAACTTTGGAAAAGGCACTACCTTCCATGGGTTTAGTTCCCTTCTGTAAGCAAGTTCTTCTGTCACTGCTCCTTGTGCTGGTCTTCTGACATATTCAGCGTGCCTGGGTTACCTTCCAGTGGGGCTCTAGCTCTTCTGGGGCCACCTCATAGTGTCCTTGCTCCTTACCCTTGACCCCTATGTGTGGCTACTCTGTGTTCCAAGTTAGACCGGCTTCTGAAAAATCCGACTCCACCGCTGCCAAAAAAGATGTCATCGTAAGCTGAGAAAGAAAAGATGAATCAAAGGACCTAATTCTTTTAAGATCCCTGCTCTACCTCCAGTAAGAAATATGAGCTAATCAAAGCCAGGCGTGGGAGCAGGATGTCCCCTGTGATTGCTGGAGTCTGGTCAGGATATGACTACGTCTCTTACTAGCCATCGTGACCTGCTGTTACTTCCCTCAGGAGACTGGCATTTCAGACCCATTTGATCTTTGTGAATAAGCTACTACTTCGGGGGTGGGCTAACTAGGGGCGGTGGTGGGGAGTGTGTAAGACATGGCCATTCAGGCACCAAGGAGTACATCCTGTATTTCATGTTGTGATATTTTATTTCTCATGACTTTTCCCTATAAACTTCAAAAGTTTCCCAAAACCTGTCTGAGTCAGACCTCACAGGTATTTCCAGCCTGTCTTTACTTTTCAAATATAAATTCATGCCTTCTATAAAAAAAAAAAAAAAAAACTATAGTTAAGGGAAATTAGGTGCCTACATGTGACCATCACGTCTCTGGACTTGTGTCTGCAGTTCAAATCCTGACTCCTCTGCTTGCTGACTGTGTGACTGACTGACTTCACCTCTGTAATCTCCCGTCTCCTCACCAGTAAATGGGAATAAGATAGTACCAACCTCATCAATAGGTTAGAACTGTGCCCAGGACACAGAAGTCTCCCCAGAAGAATGAACTGTTTTGTGGTTATTATAGTTATGGTTATGTTTTGAGAAAAGGCCTTGAAAACAGAAATTATTTTCTGTTGACCTCTTACAGAATTATTTTCGAGGTTGCTCTTCTGTAGCTACTGTGAACCTAAAAGAAAAGTCAAAACATACATTATAAAATCTCTTTATACTCCTAGCTGGTGCATTTTCATGTTTCCTTCATTACAGTGAAAGTCTCACAGAATCTGAGTTCAGGAATTAGTTTTCCACAGTCAGCTGTGATTTCAAAAAACAAAGTGTGTTAGAGGACAATCAAATTACAAGTCCATAAAATTGTTTCCTTTTTTCTTTCCCTCTTTTTTTTTTGGGGGGGGGGGATGGTAATCATCACACAGTCGGACCCACCTTGTTGGTAGAAATGCGTTTAACGAAAAGGTCTTGATGGGAGAATTGGTACTTGCCGTGAATTTTTTTGCTTTTTTGGTCGTACACTCTGCTTCCCCTAGAGAAGCAGAGCTCTTTCCTTCTAGAGGTTTCACCTTCTAGTCCTGTTCATAGGGGACGACCCAATTTCATCCAACAACTCATTCAACACCCCGACCTTTAAGAAATAATCCTTGTTAGTTTCTCAGACTTGTTTTACCAGCGAGGGCTGTATTTCTCATCCGAGCTAGGCTGACCACGTGAAGATTCATGTCATTGCATTTTCCCACCCCTGTGGACCTTCAGAAAAAGAGATGAAAGGACCAGGGACCAGTCCTTGGTGTGTGGGTCACAGCTGGCCCCCACCAGCACCTGGGCCCTGGAGCTGACAGGCAGGATATTCCGTTTTACTGGGAGGAAGTGAAATTGAAAATACAAGTCTGAGCTCATTTCTTTCTGGGGACTTGTGAGTCGACCGTCTTAGATGTTTCAATCTTATCCCCATGCTGCGGGAAAAAAGGAGGTCATTGAAGGGCTGGGCAAGGCCTGGCATCTGGTGGGCGTCTTTGTTCGGTTTGGTTTGGTTTTTAAGTAAGAGTGGGTGATGGCTTTTTCTTTTCTTTTGAGAAATGTAGTAACAAAGGGGTCTTTGATTTAGGAACTCCAACACCATAGACATGGAATATAATAATCCCCCAAATCATAGTGTTTGGCCAAAATAATTTTCTAAACTTTTGAAACCCATATTCTTGGCCTGTTCGAAGTTAGCCTTGTCCATACTGAAGGAGGGTCTGGGCTGTCAGCAGTGGTGACAGCTGTGTGTTCTGAGGACATGCAGCCCTTGCTCTGGTTCCTGGTTGCTCTGTCTGCCGCCCCCTCCCCCCAAGGCAACACAGCCCATCACAGATGCCCAAGGGAAACCCTTCTTGCCTGGAAAATCCAGAATTGCAGCCAAGGCATGGCTTTCTCTCTCTCCACCAGAAACTGGCTTCATGATTTATAATAGTAGTTATCTATAATAATAGTTTCTTTATAAAACAGAAATGGGAAATTTTCACAAATTCATGTTGTTTAGTTTTCCACTCATGACGGGACACAGCATTTACTAATTTGGAGTGAGATGTAGCTGCCCCCTCTGCCCTGTAGTCCACCTCACAGACCTACAGCCTGTGACGGTCACTGTCGCAGATGTGAGGGTCACAGTCGCAGATGGGAGCGGTGCTGATCTGAGGCCCCGGGGAAGCGTAGGCTCATCAGTGAGATGCGAAGGCGTGTGGATTGCCTCGTGCATGAAGTTAAAGTAGTTAAGTAGTTAAATAGTTTAAGTAGTTAAAGCAGACAGCTTTATCTACTTGACTAAGCATGGCTACCAATATTTAAAGGAAATTTTTTCTGCTTTCTTTTATATTTTTAAATTAATTCATGCTTACTGTAGACAAAAACTGGCTCATAATCCACCCTAGTTAGGATTTCTGCCTAGTTTTCTGCACACACATACGGACATGGAAGAAAATATTGGGTTTATATTTTTATGAATTTCCTATCGCTGCTGAGATAAATCACCACAAATTTATTATCTTACGGTTCTGAGGTCAGAAGTTGACAGTGTATCAGCTGTGGATTGAATTGAGGTCCCCCCAAAATTCGTAGATTGAGCCCTAACCCGCAGTGGAGATGAGCACTTTGTGAGAGGTAATTCGAATTAGATGAAGTCAGGAGGGTGCGGCCCTTAGGATGAAATTAGTGCCCTCCTCGGAAGACACCAGAGAGCCAGCTCTCTCTCTGTCTCGGCCGTGGGAGGACACAGGGAGATGTGGCCATCTGCAAAATAGGAGAACAAGTTCTCACCCGAACCCAACCATGCTGCTACCCTGATTTTAGATGTCCAGCCTCTAGAACTGTGAAAAAATAAATTGCCATTGGGTAAGCCACGCCGTTCATGGTACTTTGTTATGGCTCCTCAGACAGACTGAGACAGTGTTTGTCGGGGCTACAACCAGTGTGTTAAAAGGGCTGTGTTCCTTCCAGGGACACTTCTGGGCTCCTTCCCTTTTCCCTTTTTCACTTTGAGAGGCTGCCTGCATTTCTTGGCTCATAGCCCCTTCCGCCATCTTCACAACCAGCAGCATAGTGCCTTCCAGTCTCTCTCTGACCCTCCTACTTCCTTCTTAGTAGGACCCAGGTAGTTACATCAAGCCCAGCTGGGTAATACAGCATCGTCTACCCTACTCAGAGCCCTTACCTTCATTACACCTGCGAAGTCCTTTTGCCGTGAAGGCAACGTCTTGGCAGGTCTTAGGGATTAGGATGTGGCCGTCCTTGTGGAGGCTATCATTCTGCTATCACAGGACTGTTCGTCTTACTCGGAGAACAGCTTTACCAGATGTCACACATGCACTTTTGTTTCTTTCATACAGCTGGTAAGTGGCGAACCGGGATTTGAACCCTGGCAGTTGTCTCTAGACCCTGTACTCTTAAAGCCTTGATACAGATCTGCTTTTGCAATCTGTTTTTTTTTTTCCCCTTTAAGTATTTTGTGTGTTTTCCCATGACCTTAACTATTCCTCTAAATTTGAGAGACTAAAACATGATTTGTGATAACTAAATACTACTCATTATCTGAGTAAGTCAAAACTAATTTAACCAGTCTCCTACGTTCAGATGTCTTTGTTGTTTCCACATGTGTCATTATATATGATGGTAAAAATGCTTGTACATAAGCTTCGTGCCTCTACTTAATTATTAGCTGAACTTGTGTGAGCCCGTTAAGGTAACTGGCGTACACCAGAGAACAGTATTTCACAAATTGTTTTCTTTGAGATATTAATAGGGATTTTATGAAATGAGGTTCCCTCATTAAATTAATTTGAGAAATACTACACACCCATCCTTGAATTAGTGATTCACGATCACAGCTGCACTAAAACCTTGGAGAAGTCCCCTGGTAAAGAAATCCATCTCATTTTATTTTTAAAGCTTTCTTTAACCAAGTGTTTACCAATGACTGTTTGTTAGCAGCTGGTATGACTTTGCAAAGTTAAGCCAACAGGACACAATTTGAGAAAGACCTGGAATCATGCCACCCAAGGGAAGTTGCTTACCTTCAACATCTTTAAGAGCTTATAAAGTCTAAAATTATTCTCGATGAGTATTAACCCAAAGAATATGAAAACCTAATTCAAAAAGATATATGCAACATTTTTTACAGCATTTTTTTTTTTTTAGATTTTATTTATTTATCTGACACAGAAATCACAAGTAGGCAGAGAGGCAGGCAGAGGGAGAGGGAGAAGCAGGCTCCCTGCTGAGCAGAGAGCCCAACGCAGGGCTCGATCCCAGGACCCTGAGATCATGACCTGAGCCAAAGGCAGAGGCTTAACCCACTGAGCCACCCAGGCACCTCCAGCATTTTTTACAATATGTTTATTCCAGCATTATTTACAATAGCTAAACTATGGAAGTAACCCAAGTGTTCACTGATAGATTAATAAAGAAGACATTGTATGTGTGTGTATATATATATATATATATATATATATATATTCATACATATACATATGTATTACATACATACGCAGTTACATACACACATCTGTAGTGGAATATTACTCAGCCATCAAAAAGAATGAAATAGTGACATTTGCAACAACATGGATGGATCTAGAAGATATAATGCTAAGTGAAATAAGTCAGGCAGAGGAAAACAAATGCTGTGTGAGTTCACTCTTATGTGGAATTTAAGGAACAAAGAAAATAAGAAACAAACAGACTCTTAACCTATATAGAGAACAAACCAATGGTCATCAGAGGGGAGTTGGGTGGGGGGATGGGCTTGAAACAGGTGATGGGGATTAAGAGTATACTTATGATGAGCACTGAGTAACGTATAGATTGTTGAATCACAATATTGTACACCTGAAATAAGTATAACACTGTGTATACTAAATTGGAATTTTAAAAAATACACTAAAAAGTAATAACTAATAAGTGAATAAAGTTATTCTAGATGGAATAGTTTGAACAAAATCATGTTTATGAAGGGGAGTTGAAAATGTCTCCTACCTTCCACCGAGAATTCCTGCCTAGTTTTATTCTGTTGGTTCCTTATGTCAGATGCCGTAGAACTCACGTTACACCTGCTCGCTGCTCTGTAAATGTCAGGGACCAGCCTTTGGCCAAGACCAACACAGGTGTGCCCCAACATCTGCGTGATGCTTTCTGTTCATGCTGTTTCACAGGAACAGTGATGGGTGTCCTTCAAGAGAGCTAGTTTGTAGAGCATGCAGTCCAGATGAGGAGCTAGACAGCAGGACGTCTGCCATCCCCTTTCAGCTACCATCAACTAGTCAGTCATTCATTAAGTGAATAAACACACGAGAGCAAGTTTTGATGGAGCAAATGGGGGTGGAACATGTTGGCACGGGGAGGTGCTGTGTGCGATACGCGCCGGTGAGCACCAAAGTTAACCATCACTGTTCCGGAATTGTAATGGGGTGCATCTTCTGGGCCAAGGAATTTCCAGGGGCCTTGCAGGGCCATGGGCAAAGGTGAGACGGACTTCCCAGGTCTGTGGCACAGACCATTTTGCATCACATCCATGTGATGATCCCTGAGCCCCCACCAGTGGTGGTGTATGCAGTGTCCACTGCTGGGGGAAGAGAATTAGAAACTTCTTCACACATCCTCATCGAGAGGACTGTTGGCTACAATCTTGGGCCCTCCGAGGAAGAGGTTGGGTATGGAGCAGATGCCCCTTCAGCTGTTGGACCTTCTGTGTGATTGCTGAGACCGCACAGTGCGTAGTTTGAGCTGTACTGGGTCAGTGGGGGAAGGAGGGTAGCATGGTTGGAGATTACAGGTTCTAGCAGAGAAGCCCAGCCAAGCTGGCTTCCCCTGATCCCAATCAGACTGATGGCCAGAGGTCAGGGGATGGGATGGGTTGTGGTGTCTCCTTTCTCTGGGGAACCCGTGACAGCTTCCCTTGAGGCTCTGACATTGGTTTTGTTAATCAGAAACCTGTTCTCTCAAAGACCTCTGGACCTCTTTGGAAGTGGCCATTCCAGACCTGTCAGCCATCTTTCTAACCTGTTACTTCTGTGACCTCTAGTGGCTGGAACTAGTAAAACGTGCTCCAGGGATGGGTGGTTTTGCTGGAATATTAAGAATAAGCAGGAAAATGCCTTTTAATGTCCAATACTTGACTATTTCTCTATATTAACCCTTCACAACCTTTTTATGATTCTCTTTCAGCATACATTCCATCATCTAATTTAGCCATAATCAACACAATTTGCGTTCCAGACCAGACCCAACTCTTAATTGTTACTCTAGCTGACATTAACTTGGGCTGGCATTAGCCTCTGAGTCTCTGTGGTCTAAACCATTCACAGATGTCATGGCATTGACCCTGACTACATCCCAAGGTGGTTGTAAGAATCAAATGACATGGAGCTTATAAATAAAATGCCACATAAATGTGCTTGCTATTCCTACAAAGCCATTGAATCTGTGCTTCTGTAGACCAAGATGGCTTTGTTTCATGGCTTTGGTGAAAACATTTAAACTCTCCTCAGATTCTTTACTGGGAATTTTATCCCAATTCACAAGCACTTAACAGGTGGCTGCTGCATATATGTCAGAATGTCATAATGTACTTAGTGTACTTAGTGGTTCATTCCACAAACATGAGCACCTGCTTTGTGCCAAATACCAGTGGGTGCCGGGATCCAGCAATGACCTTGACAGACAAGGTCCTGCTCTAAGGGAGTTTACATTCAAATGAGTTAAGGGATTCATAATGGTTGAAATCATCCCTATCCTGGGTTGACATTATAGCTTAACTAAGAAGAGAAGCTTAAACAACCGTGTATGATACAAGTCAATATGTGATGGGGCTTTCACAGAAGTATAAACAAAGTGCCATGATCCAGGGGTCCTACTGTGGTATGTGTGAAAGGGTGAATTTAGAGCAGTGAATATGGACTCTCCTTTCTAGAAGGTTAATACTGGAGAGGTGACTGTTGGGAAATTATTTGGATACCTATGAAGTCAGTTGGAAAATGATCGACCTGGTAATTTGGTATCTATTTCTAGTTCTAGAAGAATTGCAAAAATCTTATGCAGTATATGCCCTTGAAATTGCTCATTCTCATTTGGTAGACATATTGTTCTTTGAGATTACAAATAGTCACTAGATCATTGGAATCTCACTGTTTTAAATACTAACTTTATAAATATTAACTTACATCAACTGTGTGAGGTAGGTACTTCTAGCCTCATACCCATTTTATAGATGAGGACCCTGAGATAGAGAAACAGGAAGTTGCCCAAGATTTGGCTGCTAAGTATTGGATTCAAACCCAGATGGCTAGCTCCAGAGCTGCATGCTCACCACTATGCTGTATAATTTCTTAAGGCTTCACTTAAAAAGTCAATGGGAATTCTTAGAGACACATACTAAGCATTTAGGGGTGATACTACCTAAGGTCTAAGGTTGATTTAAAATATTTCTGTATGAAAAGAGGAAAGAAGATAGATGGAAAAGGCATGGTAAAATGTTGCTAACAGTTTAATCTAGTTGATGGGTCTGTAGGTATTATGATAGCATTCTGTGTTTTCATAATAAAATATAGAATCCATTGCTAGTGAATTTGAGGACTTCAAAATATTTATTGCCTTACTGTCAATATCAAAAGACTTTTTATTAGTGACCTGAGTAATTTAGGTCAAGACAATGAGTTTTGCTAAGTTATGATGGAATGGTGGGTCTGCAGATAGAGTGCTCTGTGTATTAAAAAACACCTTACACCTAATTTGCCAAATATGATGGCCATATGTCTTTTCTTTTAATCAATAAAGGTTGATCCTCTTGCCAGAAATATTTGACAGAATGGCAAAATGAGTTTGACTTAGAAGGGACCTTAAAGAAGTTTCTTCCCAAATTCTCTCTTTTTAAAAAAAAAGGATTTTATTTATTTATTTGACAGAGAAGGGGGGGAGGGGTAGAAGGAGAGGGAGAAGCAGGCTCCCTGCTGAGCAGGGAGCCCAATGTGGGACTTGATCCCAGGACCCTGGGATCATGACCTGAGCCAAAGGTAGTCGCTTAACCAACTGAGCCACCCAGGCACTCCCAAATTCTCTTTTTATAATTAGAAAAGTTGAAGCTTGGAGATCTTAAGTGATTGGCCCAAGATAAGAGGGAGAACAAGAAATGGTTGTCTACGGTCAACACAGAGCTAGTGAATGGAAGTGCAAGAATTAAAACCTGGGTTTTCTGAACTCTAGGGTGTGGGGAGGGTGTCCAATTCCCATCAAAAGGAACTATGCCCAGAAAAGGGCTGTAGCAGCCCACATGGAGACATGGTCCCCAGGCTTCACTTGGTGACTGTGGCTACAGCAGTTGCCAAGTTAGAAGTCCAGGGAGGAAGAGGAAAAAACATGAGCCACCTTCCGCTTGGGAATGAAAGGGGTCAAAAGGATCCGTCTCCTCCCTTGGTGGTTTCCAAACTTTTAGACTCAAATGGCCCTAGTAATTTGTGAGCTCCTTCCACATTCCTTGTTCACAGACCCTATCTGTGTCTTCCGTAATGGGCATAGTTAGAAAAATCATGGCTGTTGCACCTGAAGATGACTCTCAGAGGAGCATTTGGGGCTCTGGCAATGAGACTCACCCCGTGATGGGTCAGGAGTCCGGGCCGGGCATTTCCTGAGAGGGAAGGATACAGACAGTCTTAATGAAAGTGCCTGGAGTCACCATGGCATCACAGCTGACCTGATGTCCTTATCCTGAGAATTCTCATAGGGCCCTTCAGAAGCTTAAAATTTCACCTTTTCCAAGTCTGGTGCATGCCTTTCTGCCACACCCAACCTGCCTTTGTTGGTATTCCGACCCTAAGGTCTGAGAGTTGCAACCGTATGCTCTCAGGGCCCTGGCAGGTAAGGCAGGTAAGAGTGAAGCTGTCCAGTGTAAGACTGGGGTGACCTGGGAACAACAAGCCTGGCTCTCGTCAGATGTTTTGTAGTCCTGTGCTGTCCATGCAGAAAGGCTGGGCAGGTCTGCTGCCCACTGCACTTGTGACTTCTGATAGAAGAACTTGGTGAGGAAAGCAAGAGACCTGGACCCATCGCCAGCTCCCTGGGACCTCAGCAAGGCATCCCCTTTGCAGAGCCTGTTTTCTTCAACTGTAAAATGTGGGTTTCAAAGGCTTGGCAGCACCGCCACCTCTGATGGTCGAATTCTGTAATCTGTGATAGAGGACATATTCCCAAAACAATCAGAGCCAGTGTCTGTCTGACATAGATTTCCAGAGTGCCTGCAGGCCTCCTTGGTCTGGCTGATTTTCCAGCACTGACATCCTTGAGGTCTTTGTCGGATGGGTTTGTGACATCATCTCTAACTTTTAGTCCCTGCAGGACAACGACCCACACTTAACTACCAGTTCTGGTACTGCTCTCTGTCAGAGGTTGCTTTTTGCAGGTGTTCTTTCTGGAAGCAGTCATGAGCAGACGAGCTTAGAAAGGGTCTTCTCTTCCTGTTGTTTCAGGGAAAATAGAGAAAGTCAAACCTCCTCCATCCCCCTCACCTGAAGGCCCCAGCGCGCAGCCTGACTTAGCTCCTGAAGAGGCTGCCGGAACCCAGCGGCCCAAGAATCTGATGCAGACCCTCATGGAAGACTATGAGACACACAAATCTAAAAGGCGTGAGAGAATGGATGATAGTAGTGTAAGTGTTTCCTCCTTTCCTCTTTCTCTGAGGGCGAACGGCCGCGTGGCGTGTGGTTATCCCAGTTCAGGCGCGGGTGTGTGTGCCGTGGTCTGGCCAGCGTCCTGGCTCTGAAGCCAGTTCTCAGATGTGTCCGTTTAATGTGCCTAGAGTTGGGTTTGGGTGTTTTGCCTTGTTTCTCAAAAACGTGGATCACGGAGGGAGCGGGTCGTTTCGCTGCTGAGTGTATGTAGCTGGAACCCACCGGCGAGGCCAGAGCAGGGGATGTCTGGTGTGTAGAAAAAAACCACATGAGGACAGCACAGGAGGAAGGACTCAAGCACCCCAAAATCATGTCCGGGTCCTGGGGAGCTGATTGCTACCATGGCCGGCCCACCCCATAGACGTTTTATTTCTCTAGAGAACTGTGACGAGGCTGTCCCTCTGCTGTCTCCTCGCAGCAGTCCCCATAAATGTGTCGCAGTGTGCCAGAGGCTAAATGTGTTTTGGGCTGTTCCCAAGTGTGTGTGTACAGTTTGGCAGGAAAGAGCCATTGGAAATGACAGTTCGAAACCACAGGGCTACCCTGCTACCCTCGGTTCTCAAGATCTTTTTTGCCCGTGACAGTCAACCTGAGCCATGAAGGAAATCATCTACTCTGGCGTTTCTTTCTCCAGTCGGAGACATTAGGATTGTTTCACACAGTCTCCCCGCCAGGAGCTCCGGGGCCCATGCCGACCTCCTGGGAGTCTGGTTGGCCTCCGTCTCGTACCATTTATCGAAGTGGTCCTCCCCCATGCCCGCACAGTTTCACCTGGGTCACAATTAGCCTGGGTCTGTTGAAGACACTGCCCGGTTTACCCAGAGGGTGCTGGTTTATGCCTGTGGTCCTGGTGTAATTTTTAACAGGCCCCCCCCCCCCCCCCCCAGTTTGGATGCTAAATTATTGGGTCACCTTCAGCTTCAACCTACAGGCTCACAGTACGAATCCCATGCCTACTTACTGCCTTACTTATCCTGGTTGGCTAAACTCGAAAGGTTTCTGCACTCGAAGCTAGATCCCGAATGATGCTTTTAAAATATTTAGTGATAAAGAAAGTGGACACCTCCATGGACACCAGCCCGATGACTCGCTTGCGTTCCCCAGGCTCTCCCTTGGGTTTACACCTAAACTGCCTGGAACGCTGCCTCAGCTGCTCTGGTCAGCCGGCACATTTGGGGGACATTCCTCCTACCACACGGTGGATGGGGCCTGGGTGGGGCCCGGGCTTCGGTAGCTGCCGCAGACACTCCTGCTGGGACTCCTTCGCCCAGCGCATGGGACTTCTGCCCATGAAGTCACCTTGGCCAGCACTTCTCTACAGCCCCACTGAGAACACGGAGTCTCCCTGTAGGTATTTTCTGGGGCCTGTGCTTTTGAGGTGCTTGCTTGCTTCCTTCCAGGGAGTCCTCACTGTGTATCAGCAGCCGTGGGGGCGGTTAGCTGAGGGGCCCCTGCATCCTGGCACGGAAGGGGAGGAACGAATGGAAGCACTCTGCGTGTGCCCCGTGCAAGTGTTTTCTAAGCACCGGCCGCGTATCTCTGGTGTGTGCTTTTTGTGCGTCCATTAGAGGCACACACTACCCACAGAAGTGAAGAGCCTGCGGCCGCCCACTCAGCAAACAGAGCTGAAAACTGCCTTCGTGCAAACTCAGGAGGCCACCAGACCGGCTTTCCCCTTCGCCTTCAGGACGCTACCTGGAATCAACGTCTCAATATACGCCTTACCCCTCACTTAACCACCCAAGTGGCAGGCTCCCATGTCAGTTTTTCCTCAAGTAAAGAAACATTTTGCATAAGGAAGAAACCCGTTAACTAATCAGGCTATTAATATCCCCAGATCTTGGATTCAGAGCCAGGGGTTTTACACTGTCCTTGAGATACAAGAGAACTAAGTTTGTTGTTGTGGGAAACTTAGGAACAGAGCAAAATCTATGCAGTTCACTATATCCTCTATACCCAGAACTTCAAAAGCCTACTCAGGTTGCTTCTAAAGCACGTAAGTGACCATCAGCTAAACTTGATGTTCGTGCCACCTGTTCGTTCACCCCTTAGACCCTTTCATCCCGGGGATCCTTTCTACTGTCTCTTCATCAGTTGCTGAGGAACGTGTCAAAGTTTCCCTGCAGGAATGAACAGACTTCATTTGTCTTTCTAGCTGTTTCTGGCCCCTTCTTTAATCATCTCTTCTACCAGAAGGATAATCAAAGGGAGCCAATGGGTTGCTTGATATTTGTGTACCTGGCTTCCCTGCCCCAGAAGCTGGTAGTTCTGTTTTCCCAGTGCCGTTCCCATACACTATTCTGAGGGTGCAACCTGACTCCTTAGCCGCCCCCCCCCCCAGGAGCCTTATCTGGCTCACCTGAGGCCAGCGTCACCTGACACATCCACCTGCCAATATTCTTCCCAGTAGGTCACTGGACAGCACTATGGGTCCCTCACACACACTCAGGACCAAACTTTGTGTTTGCTCAGGGGAAGCAGCGAGCTCTTTCTGACTGGAATGAAAAGAATTCTTACTCGCTTACTGAGGGGAAGGAAGACCTAATATGGGGCAGTTGGCCTGTCTGTGTAGTGATACGGTAGACCCATGGTCCTATGGAGCATGAAGGACAGAAGAAAGAGAAGACAGAGGAACCAAAGGAAGCTATGCCTAGAGTTTTCATGAGTGGTTTTTGCAAACCCCTGAGAAAGACATGCTTGCCATTCCAGACAGATGAGTTTTTTCCCCACCCTGGAGCAGCAGTGGTCTCTGGAGTCCTGTCCCTGCCTCATTTCCAGCTTAAATTTTCCCACTTTTTAAAAAATTGTATGCCAGACCGGAAGGAGGCTGCTGGCTCCTGGATCCCCTGCCAGGGGATCGTGTGGGGGAAGCTGCAGTATTTGGTGGCCTTTTTCATGTGTCTGAGCTGGCCCTCTTCTGCTGGAAACAAGGTGAATGCTTCGAAAACAACAGAAGATGGGAAGTTCAATCCCAGCTCTCTTTTGGGGTATCTACCCACAAAGCACTGCATTGGGGATCTTACATCACCTGTGGATGTCTGCTCCTTTCACAGTTGGTGAAAAAGTCAATAACAAGGAACTGGAAAAAGGTCCCTTTGGCCACCCTTGTTACCGGCTCTGACCTTGGACGGGTGCCACCTGCTGGTTTCCTTGCACTGTGTGAGATGGTCACCAAGGAGTGCCTCCCTGCTCAGGGCTTTGGCCAGGCCCCACTAAGAGACCCCTCCATTAATTTGGGGGTAGCGACGTTGCTTTCTCTACCCTTAGCCCCTTAACCCTGGTTTACCAGCCTCCACAGGGCCTTTGTACAAATTAGAAAAAAGCACCTATTTTTATGTTCCAGGATGCACCCCTGCCTCACTGGGAGGGCAGTGAGCGGACCTAGCTGCAACCCCGTGCACCCGCTCAGCCTGGTTCTTCTGTGCCTCATGTGCACCACACACCCAGATGCAACGGTCCTGTTCTGATTATGGATTGCTCGTATCTGGAAGTGTTTTCTTTGTGAAAGTGTCCCCTTATCTGGGCCTGATGGCCATCTCTGGTCCATCCTGTAACACACGATGGGCTGGTGAATCATAGTTTCCTAGAAGGTTCCCTGGTGCCTTGCAAAGGAACGATGTTTAGGCAAAAGTGTTTTTCTAGCCACTTGTTCCCTGAGCCTCTGAAGGGAACGGGTTCTTGAGTCAGTGATGCTCTTGAACAAGTTGGTGGATTTGCCTTCCCTTTCTCACCGCAGAGATGCTGACCTGCACCCAAATTACAGTCTCCTGTAGGCATTCGGCCCCAACCCCGCTTCTAGCATAGGGTCTGCTTTTGGAGGGTTTCTACTCTCCCTTGCCCCCGAAATAGTTACTGAGGCATCTTTCAGTCGTCCCTGCCTATTTTGGAATAAGAGAAGGCCTCACCTGTTCTTCTGGGCTAAGTCAAAGCTGGGGGCTAGCGTGCTTTTCTAAGAATTCCTCACACACATTCCCCCTCAAACCAAGACACCCTGTGGCCATACTTACTCTCAGGGAATGGACGAGGGAGTCCTGTCCTGTGCCCCACACCACAGCTCCGTGGGAAGCTTAGCCACAATCAAGGATGTTTCGTGCTACCTAGATTTCTCCTAGCTGCTCCTGCTCTGTGGGGGTACAAAAAGAATTCATCAGACCCGGGTCATCAGCCTTGACCATCACAGAACTGTAATTTTTAGCGCGACACATTAATAGCCGATAATGACCACAGACATTGGACCTCACCTAACCAGTCCATGGATGCCAGCGGCCAAGACTGAGAAATGCCTCCAGTGTCCTAAGCTGTGTAAACACAAGGTCATTACCATTACCATAGTTCCAGAGGGGGCTGCCCAAAGTCCATTCTTTTATGTCCTTTCCCTTAGCTGGCCCATTTTGTTTGGAGATTTTCTTGCAGAGACGTTGAGTTTCCCACAGGAACTAAAGGGTCTTTTAGTTCCTGCATGATCACCCGGCTGTCAGGAACTCATCCAGGCCCCCCAAAATAGTGACAGGGATGGCTGTGTGCCCTCCCTAGGCGGTGCTGGCCATAGTTTGGCTCACAGAATCTGCCCCCACAAACCTTGCATCCAAATCAAGTCCTTCCTGTGCTTTGGATCTTCTCTTCGGGGGACAGTGGGCTACAAGACTGCTGTGGGGTTCAAAGGAACTACAGGAAGAGAAGAGGCTGGTTGGCTATAGATTCTAGCAAATCCAGTATAGCCATCGAAGACCTCGTTGGTGGGCGGCCATCTGCACACAGGGGTGGGGAGGACTCTTGTTAATTCAAAACACAGAAAAATGGAAGCAGCAAATGTTGAATTAACAAAGTATGGCTTATCTGATATTTTTATTAATGAATAGCAGGGTATCTGTGTGCTCCCCAAGATAAAGTTTTAAATAAACTAATATCAGATGAAGCGAGTGTGGCACGTGTGTGTGTGATGGCCTCCCGATGTTCCGTCCCCGCCCGCCCACCCCCAGCGTGGCACCCGGTTTCCAGCTGGGGGAGGGTGTTGTGCGAGTGTGTCTCTGCTATGTACTAACCCTGCTCTTTTCCCTCTCTGCCAGTACACCTCTAAGTTACTGTCTTGCAAGGTGACTTCCGAGGTACTTTTCCACTTGTTTGCCTTGCTGTTCCTGCATGCCTGAGCCAGGTGCATGCTCCTGTGGTTTTGCCATTTCCTGATGTGTTCGAGGAGATGGGCAAGGACCCAGCTCGTCTCCCGTGTTTCTTTCTTCCAGCCTTTTCGGAACTGGGGACTCTGGGGACTGCCTGGAAATGTTGGGGTAAATGCAAAAGGGCTCCTTGCTGCTGTGCTTTGCTGTGCTGTGTGGTGGGACCAGAGAAGACCTTGCCCTGCTCATGGATCTGGAAGGGGTCTGCATGCAAAGGCACAGATGGTAGTTTCTTCGGGCACTGATAGCAAAGATAGTCTGGTGTGGTTAGAAGACAGTGCAGCTCACGAGGACGGAGCTGTGGATCCAGTCCTTTGGTTGGTTGGTTGGTTGGGTTTTTTGGAAGCTCCTTAAGCATTGAATTTCCAAGTTCCTCCCTTCTTCTACAGTTTCCTTTTTCACAGAATTCACAAATATCTGTGCTATGAAAAATCACAGTATTTTTCATTTTCCTCTAATTTTTAAATATTTTTCCTTTTTTTGCTACAAAATCACGTTTTTGTATTTTTTCTTTAGAATTTTATTATTTATAAAAGACTTATTGCAAGTATTCAGAACTGTAGGGAAAATCATTCATTCATTCTCTCAGTTAACAATTTATTGAGGACCTAGGACACCCCAGGCCCTCTTTGAGGTTCCAGAAATAGAGCCTTTGACGAAACCAAGTCCCCAACGTCATGGAGTTGGCATTCAAATGTTTCAATGATAAGAGATAATAAAGCAATAAATCCTACCCATCCAGGCTTGACCATGCTTATCATTTCATAATATTTGCTTAATATTTTAAATTATTAATATTAATAACAGGTATTAATAATTAATACCATTACTATTAATTTTGCAAATACCATTCGAGCTCCCTTGTTACTTCTCCCCAGCCCCCACTTCTCTCTCTCCGGAGAGGTGATGTTTCTTCAGTTTACTGTTAATCCTTTCTGTGCATGTTTTTATAGTTATATTTCATATGTTTGTCTACGTGGGTGACATCTTGGTTTTTGCATGCCTTAAAACTTTCCAGAAACATATCACATTGTTACATCCTCTGCTCCTTTATTCTGTCTACATTGTCTTTAGATGTGAACACAGGGTTACTGAGGGCTCTGGCTCATTCATTGTGACTGCTGTATCGTTCCCCGTCGAATGAATATATCACTGTTTATTCATCCTTCTGTTGATGATGTTGGTTCCTCTCTCTCTGTTTCCTTATTTTTTTGCAATTACAAACAATGTTTCAATGAACATTATGCGTTGCTCTGGAAGAATTTCTCTCTTCTCGGAGGGAAATACTGGTCAGAGGCTTTCTCCCCATGCTCCCACTCATGACATACTGCACGTTATTCTTCAGGATGGTTATGCTTACTTATAGCACAATATATTTTTAAAATCTCCCTATCTTGCAAAATAATTACTACCAGAGATGGAAGCTGATGATTATCAGTAATCTTCGTTTGAAAGATAAGAGTATTCTTTCATAAGATATAAAATAATAAAAGTTGTATCATCCCATGGACCCACCTCGATGACTAATTGTGGTTCTCATCTCGGCAATGGCAGTGGAAGAAAGAGGTCCTAGGCCCCATCCCCTTTGAGTTAACATAATTAAGAATAACAAAAATCAGGTATGTCCAAGGAAGATAACACTGGGCCCCGTCTATCTTCAACTGAAGAGGACTTAGGAAGACAGAATATTAACGTGAATGGAGTCACGGACATTCCTTAACCCCTCTGTCTTTTGTTACCCATCCCCCCAAGTACAATCGTCTGTTGGTTTCTATGAGAAACGAGCAAATTTGCTTGAATTCCTCAAGGACCAGAGACAGAAAATTAATATTAGGGGGGTTGTTCAAAGAGAGTTGATTTTTCTCCCTCTCACCAAACCTAAATCTGAATTTGTGAAAATGATAAACCTTTAAATCAGACTTTTTATTATTATTTTCAAATTTTTTAACGTTTTCCTCTCTCCCTCCCTGTGGAGGAGTATTGTTCTTTCTGTTGCTTCTTTCGACAGACTCCTTATGGACACTGAGCCGCAGTGTGGCACAGCGGCCTAGGGCATCAGCTCCACACCCACATAGGCACATATGACATTACTGTCTTCTGAATTAATTATGGAATAAATGCTCATTTAGATACTTTCTCCAGGGGCTTGGCCTTTAAATCTTCAAAAGGTCATTGTGGGATGCCTTCAGCCCTGAGCCAGTCCTCACCAGAAGCCTTGGATTACCTGGAGACAGTAAATGGTGTAGTGCTCCTTATAAAAATGCCTTACATCTGAACAGTTCATCATTTACAACCCCCTTCCAATAATGATGGAAATCGTTACAGTTCACAAAGTTGCGGAGCACAGGGAACTAGGCCGTACGTACATTGTATCATTTATTCCTTCGGCCAGCTCTGAACTATAGCTTTTAGGATTCCCATTTCACACCTAAGAGAACTAAGGCCCAGGGATAGATGACTTTTCTAAGGTCACACAGTCATTAGGATTTAAATCTAGACATGCCTGGGCTTCAGAGTCAGCACTGTCTCCGGAGAACGCCTGCGACCCAGGGCAGGTGCTGTCTCCATCTTGCAGATGAAGAAACTTGAGACACGAGATGCCATGAACAATACCGTGTTCCAGACGGAACTGGAAAGAAAGTGAGGACTTCCTGATCCAGTCCAGTACCCTCTCTTAGTACCGTGTTACCACACACTGACCTTCTAGACAATTCTCTACTAAACTACACTTCTTTGCCTCTATCAGTCTCTTATTCTTAGATATTGAATAAGTGACTGTAGTATGCTTACACACAAGACCCTGCGACATGGCTTATTGCTTAACGATGAACATTCATTTAGGAGACATGGCTAAGTGCGTCCTACATGGTAGGTCCAGCTGTCCCCACTGGGGAGCCTGGGGAAGGCTTCCCAGAGGAAAGCACATGGTGGGTCTGGGAAGTCCATCTATTTGTCAGTGTCCAAAGAAGCAGGTTGAGATGGACCCCCCAGTCGTGAATCTCCCTAGAACTTGCTCGTGCTCAAGACTGCCTGCAGCCTGCATCTCCCTGCTGCTCTGGAGTTGCCCGCCTTTCTGGCCCTTGCCAAAATGATTGTTCTGAGAATCAGCAAAGCCTTCACTGCAGTTCGGATCATCAGACAGTGCTGGCTCTGCTAGACTTTAATGTCAGAACCTGCATGTCCTAAGCTAATGCCACCATAATTTAAGTGGTTGGCACGCATGGGCTTGCTTGTGGTGCAGAGTCATGAAATCGAGTCATTTCTCATATGTGGGCCACCTGAATGTCATCCATCTGGATCTCATCTCCATCAAACCAGAGCTGGAACAGCCTGAATGAAGTTTTCCCTCTGGAGTCCACAGAATACTCGGGTGAACTGGAGGGAGGGGGGCCTTGCCCTGATGGTGGTGAGCCTACCTGTCCTTGATTTTGTGACCTTGGATTTCATTGATTAGCACCTGGGTCCTGATGTTGCATCACTATGCTCAGGTTGCTTTAATTGGCCTGGGAAGCTCTTTTTCTTTTCACTTAGTTTCTGTTGGAAGTTGAGTTCTACCAAAATCGACTTTCATGATATAAATATGATCACGGCTTATGTATGTCCACAAAGTTTGACGGATGGAATTCACACTGGCCCAGCTGTTTGGGATTATTTTCTGGTTTGCTTGTTTACAAAGAGACTGAGACAACTGATAACCTGTGCTGTCCAATATGGTAGTCACAAGGTCCGTGAGGATATTAAAATGAATTAAAATTAAATTTTTAGTTTCGCAGCCACACTGGTCTTATTCCAAGTGCTCCACAGTCATGTAGCTCAGTGGTTACCATGTTGATGACACAGATCCAGAACATTTCCATCAGACAGCACTGATCGGATAACATGTAGAGAACCACTGTGTTAGCGAAACACAACGCAGAGTCAAGTCTAGTTCAAAAACATGTCCAGACTTGTGATGAGCTCTGGGTGTTATATGTAAGTATTGAATCACTAAATTCTGCTCTTGAAACCAATACGACACTCTATGTTCACCCACCAGAATTTAAATAAAAATTTGGAAGAAAAAGATGGACATGCAAAACATTTCAGGGAAATTAAATCTTTTTATATTGAAAACTTATGAGTCAAATAGCAAATGAAATTTGGCAATGAAATGAATGCATATCCAGCACATCCATCCGACTTCATTTCCCATGTCTCTTCTACGTCCTGGCCATACCAGACACTACTACTTTCCCTTTCTTGGATGCCGTTGAGAGGGAAAGGACAAAAGAAACGGAGAAGCTGGTTTGTGTACATAGTGAACATCCATGATCTCTGATTCATTTTTTTTCCTTCTCTCTTCAGGTCCTTGAGGCCACGCGGGTTAATCGAAGAAAGAGCGCCCTGGCCTTGCGCTGGGAGGCAGGGATTTATGCCAACCAGGAGGAAGAGGACAATGAATAACAAACTTCCTTCCACCCAGAAGCTTCTTTGGTGCTTGGGTTCCCAAGAAACCAAGAAATCCACACATCAAAGCATTTTAATGGAATATTTATTAAAGTGCGAACAAACTCCACAATCCTTATGTAGACCAGAAGCTGCAATGACCAATGATGAAAAATCAAGTGAAAAGAAGCCCACCCATCAAACCCTAGAAACACCCAGGAGTCAAAAGAGAGAGGATTTTTTTTTTTTTTAAAAGACTTAAAGAATCACCTGGATTTGGACCAGTCCTTCGACTCACAAGGACAAAGCAGTAACGAGTCAACACGGCTGCCACGGGCAGAACTAAGACCAGCGTTTCTGGGTGATGAGGACAAACATTGGTAACACTGGCCACGTAGAGCAGTAGAGCCCACGCCGGTTCAAGCCACGGGGCCTGGGGTACTTCCTACACTGGCTTCCCACCTTCACTCACGGCATCCCAGGTGTTGGGATAACTCTGTTTACTCCAGCAGCCATAAAACAAAATGCAATTTTCTCTCTATCTGCCCGGAAGAGACCATTAGGAATCCATTTCTCTTCCATTTAGTTGTTTTTAACTGGGAGCAATCAGTGATGGCAATACCTAAAATCCACCTTTTGGAGACACTTTCTTCATCTTGCAAACACAATCTATTCTACATGAAGGGGTTGAGAAGGAGGGAGAAAGCCAAACCAAATGGATTGTTTTAGCTTTAGGATCTCGTCTGGTTTGAGTATTGACTACTTTGCTGTTCATGAGAACACATTTTCACAATTATGTTTCTCTTCACACGAAAGCTCTATTTAGTGGGCAACAACTATTTTTATGATGGGATGGGGGGAGCGTATCCATGTATGAAACCTGTACACATTCAACAGCTTGGCTCAAGACGGTAGGGATATTGTTGGAGTGGCAATCATTGAAAAAGGGCAAACTCTGCCTGAGGCAGAGGACAGGAAATAAAAAGGTGTTTATAGCTATATTTTATATTATAAACTGGACCTTGGGAGGAAGAACGATAGATTATTTTGGATCAGTCAGAAAGGAGACATTAAAGAAAAGGTCATGAAGGTAGACAGAGAAACAGGGAGGGAGGAAGTGGGAAAACAAGGAAGTAAAAGATACTATTTTTGCTGAGCAACCAGTGTTTTTCAGGATGATCAAGAGAAAAATATAGAATAGAAATTTTAAGTGCAGGCTTGGAATCGGCTACAATTCCTAAAGAGGGTTGTGTGTGTACACGTATGTGTGTGTGTGTGAGCGTGTGTGTGCCTTAGTGTGTTTGGGTCAAGGGTGTGTACAAGAATGAAAGTTCCAGAATGATCTTGGGACAAGGGTGTACAGTGATTTCCTCCAAAGCTGTTTGCCAGTGTCAGGAGTGAGTGAGAATTTCTTTTTTTATGAAAAGGGATATAGAGGCACCGACCGGATACAGTATTTGTAATATTAAATTGACCTAACCTGGTATTTGCAGGAGTCGCCATTGAAATGTTAGGAGCGGTTTTGTAATTTGACATTGAGAAAAGTACCGTATTTATTCTCATGCTTTGTATTCATAGCTTAGTACACTGTGGAGGACGCCAGCTTTGCTCTCTGTCATTTAAAGCAATATGAAAAGGGTATCCCATAATTGGGTGCCCTGAATTTCTGGATGAGAAACATTTTTAATTCTGGCCATGAGAAAAAAAAAAAAGACCAGCCTTTTTTTTTTTTTTTTTTTTCTTCTTCCTATTTCTTTCAAAACTGTGGTTTTTAAAAAAGCAATAATTAAGCCAGACCTCACTAAAATTCTTTTTTGTTTTTATATTGTTATGTCATAAGCTCTGCTATGTTACTCTGATAGGTAGCGATGCCACAACAGTGTGTATGTAGATGTTAGGCACGTTATCTTTGCTTCTCTTAATAGACTAGTGTTGACTTTAGGGGGGAAGGTTTATTCACAGACCAGCAGCGGGCATTAAGTAAAAATGCACCTGTCTGATACCTCACAAGGATCCTTCAAACTGCCAAGGGAAACTGCTATTTGAAGCCAAACTCTAGAGATGGGGGGTGGGCACCATCCTTATATGGTTTTTTGTCCTGAATATTCTGAAGGGCTACTCAGCCAAATGTGCTGGCCACCGGGAACACAACAAAGATCCCTACGGCAAGGAATTCTTTTTCAAGTTGGGGAGCCTGGCGTGGAGACAGACGTGCCCAGGAAAATAAGGTCTGTGTTAGGTGGGGAGTCCTGATGGGTGGAATGGGGGGAACCCAGGAAGGCTGCTTTGCCTGAGGATTTCCAGCCTTCCCGCAGCAGGCACAGGACTGAAAACAGCTGGGACAAGACCTTCGTGGGGCCCCGGGGGCACAGCGGTAGCTAGGATGGCTGGTGAGTGAAGTGGGTCTAGGCGGAGCACCAAAAAACGGAACATGCTTCATGCTTTCTGGACTGACTCTGCCTCTGGTAGTGATCCAGACGTGATAGAGACAAACACCGTCTTTCACAAGAGGAAACAGCCCTCAGGACTGACCTGCAGGTTTTTGTTCAGTTTTGATGGAAGCTGTGTACCCACCCACTTTAAAACCTACATTTGAAAAAGAGAATTTGCTGCGGATTGAAAGCTTAGGAGGTCACACAATTAATGGAATCGCTCTAGAGGCAGACCAGTTGGCCGCTGACTCCGGCTCATTGAACCAGAAGCATGAATCACGTTGTGCAGAGTTCTAGAGCCGAGTCCCTGGGTGCGTGCTCCGTGCGTCGATAAGGCAACAAATGCAGAGTTTCCGTGACCCTCCCGTAGTCCCAAAGCTGCTTACCTATGGCCCCATCATCTCCAGCCTTTGCTTGTTCCCTCTGCTGCCTTCTGATGACTGATGGCAATTTCCTTGCTCCACTCACTCCCGATCCTATGAAAATGTAAATTACAGTTCCCTTGGAAGAGCCAGATTTTCTCTGAGCTCTTGAGTTTTTTACTCCTTCAGAAAATACGGGGCTTTGTACATCGCACCCTGCTAGGCTCTGGGATCCCAAATGAACCCCTTGAACCTTCTGAAGATGCAGCAGACCCCTGGAGGAGAGTCATTCCTGCGTAATCCATGAAGAGGAAGAGGCTTGCCCTGAAAATCAGCCTCTGATGCTCGTCCCTGCCCCCAAATAGCACGCAAGCTTGTTAATCTCAACTATAACAAATATTTAGATTCTGTAGATGTTAAAAGCTTTCCTGAAAGTGTTCCTTTCCACAGTGTTTATAGATGTTCACTTTCCTCGGGGGCTGATGAACTACTGACACGCCTTGGCTTTCTCATCCAGAAATTATGGAAACAGGGTCTGTCAGTGGTAGGAGGCGAGGCTGTGTTCCACTTAGTTGACACAACACAGTTTCCTTGCCTCTTCACACCTCTGCATGCTGCCTACCCTAGACGATGACATATAAGCAGTATATAGATCAGTGTCCACATAGACACACAATACACACACACACACACACATAAAGCATAACAAGAAACACTACAACAGTGTCGACTCTTTGAAGACAATTAAACATTTTTCCAACTAAAGAATGGATGTAATTAAACTATGTATTGAAAAAAAAATAGCCTAAGTGTTTAGAGATGGTGACTATATCCAGTTTTAGTGACAGAACCAATTTCCTGAATTTTAAGCATTCAGTGAGTGAGCTGCCAATATTGATTTTGTGTTGCCCTGGACCCAAATGACTTTTTTTTTTTTTTTTTTTTTTTTTTTGGAGGAGGAGAGTGGGGAAAGCAGCAATACTGTGTTTGAAAATTATACTCTGTATCTGGCTCTCCTGTGTATGTTAACCACTTAAATGTTATTATCCTGCTTCGGTTTTATAGTGATTGTGAGGCATTCAATGCAAGTATACAATTATTTTCTCATTAAAACCCAGTGTGTGCTGTGTTTTTATAACCCACGGCTGCTTGTTTGACTGGGGGTGGGGGGGGGGTCGGAGGCCAGATCTGCCACGCAGTGACACGCCCGCACCCTTGGCCTGGACTTCCGTGCAGCAGCACCCGCGTCTTGCACATTGGGAACAGAAAAAGCAACGCTAGCTGGTGGGGCGTCCCTGTAACAGGCTGTCCCAGTCCCCTTTATGTGATGCTGTCTCTGGCTGCCCCAGCTAGAGCCTCGAAACCTCTGTTGGGACCTCAGGAATGTACAGGGCCTCCAGATCGGGTAGGTAGACGCACAAGGTCAAAAGGATGGCTTGGCAAACAGCAGGACAATTGGTAAAACTCAAGCTTCCCTTCAGCTCTCGGGCTCTAATTGTTCTTACTACATTTCCAGCACCTGTATTGGGCTCCCCTCCGAAGAACAGAGAATTTCAGACTTTGAAGAGCGTACGAAGATTGCAGGTTCATCAGAAAGCTTCCTCTCCAAATTTCCTCCTGTCTTCCCACCCCCGGCTGCTCCGTTCACTCTCCAGCCCCTCACAGTGACTCACGCCCCAGACCTTGTGTCTCCCGCTCCTCCCCCTCACCCCTACGCCCTGCACCACCCCACCCCTCTCCTTGGAGTTTCTTCCTCCATCTCTCCTGGTGTATATGACTTCTTCCAACCTTCTGAGACAGCGAAGTTGTGATCAGCTCTGGATTCAGTGTCCTGGTCCTCTTTGCCTCTGTCACTCCTAGTATCAGAGTGCTGGGCAAAGCCAGGGGTGTCCAGGGACAGAGGACAGGCACTCAGAATGGGAGGCAAAGTTTAGGATAGTCCAGGTAGAAGGAAGAAGGAGTCTCACTGAGGAGGCTCTTACCAAAACCAATGGGAGGCATTAAAACCACTAATGGTTAGATGGGCGTACAGGCTTTTTGCTCTCTGACCGAGACCTCCTGTCCCTACACCACTTTGATCTCCCCTGTACTTACCAGCTGTCAAAGACAATCACTGGGGGACACATGAGGCCACGAAGTTACCTCTGAGCATTGCTCATGTTCATTATGGGATGCCTGTGTCACAAGAAAGTGTGGTGCTTATGTCCCTCCCTGCACAGAACCCCCACAAAGTTTAAAACTAGGCTGCTGGGAACACAGAGAACAAATAGGGAATTCAGAGGGAGACTTGAAAAGGTTTGACAGGTCTAAGAAGACACAAAGGCAAAGAATGGGGCCTCCGAAAATCCCCGGAGATGGCACAGTAGCAATTTCAAAATGTTGCCCAAGCATGCAGATGTTTTCTTTCAGAGTAAGAAAAATGCGTAATAAAGATTTTTTTTTTTTTAATTCTGCCATGATCTAGTATTTAGTATTCTCAGCATCTGTTCAACTTGATGGGAGAATTATCCAGCTGCTTTGTTCTCAGTTCACAGGTGGTGGGCTCTGAAAACCTAGGATGCCTGTGTGGGCACCCCCAGAAGAGTAAAGTGGCAAATCTCTGTTTCCCTGTTGGTTTGGTTAGTCTCCGCCTACCCACTGAGACCACATTCTGTGTCCGCAGTAGTTCTCAGCTCCTGGCAGCGATGTGCCTCTGTGGAGCGCGGCTTCTCCTGCTTCAGCAAATACCTCTGACACCTGGAGGGCTTGTTAAACACAGACTGGGGCCTCGTATCCAGGGCTTCTGATTCAGTAGGTCTGGCGTACGCAGCCTAAGAATCTTCTAACCTGTTGCCTGGACATGTCGCGGCTGGTCGAGGAACCCCAGTCTGAGAATCACCGACCTAGAGTAAGTAATGAGTAGGGTCTGGGCGTACCACTTAATGTTTGAAAATGGGGGAACGGACACCTGATTTATAAGCTGCAGATACCGTCACATGTGGTCCCAGGTTGTTTTGAATATTGTATTGGGGGGTGGGGTGTGTGTGCCTTTATCCAATATGCCAAATCAATGCTTTGTGGGTCTTGGTGAACCAGGGTGTCGATTCCATTCAGACTCTGCAGAGGACCCCCCCCCCCCTTGAAGGGGTTGAGCAAATTAAGAAGAAAATGTCAGGAGAACGGAATATCTAGGTACATTCAGACTGTGATTTCAGGGTAAGAACAAGGGATTCATTTGACCTTTGGGAGTTTTTATTGTGTGTGGGGGGGTAGCAACATCAGGACCCTGTAAGGTTTTTTTGTTTTGTTTTTGGGGTTTGGTTTTGTTTTGTTTTTACATGGCTGCATAATTTGAGATGAGATACAAAATAAAAGGCATTCCTTATTATCCTTATTTGGTCTAAAGCAGCACTTCTCAATTTCTGACTCCATCTGAATCACCTGGAGAGCTTTAAAAGTTTGGGTTCAGTTGGCCTGGGCTGGCGATTAAAAAGCACCCCAGGAGACTAACCTGCGGCAAGCTTGAGCAGCACTGCCCAGGGCTGTGGCTCCCTTCTTGGCCACACCCACACAGGGTCCCCAGGAGTTTGCTTTTAAGATACCGGCACTTGGGCCTCATTCTCAGATATTCTGGTATTTTGTCTTCACGGGGCTCAGACATGGCTGTGAACGTGGGCGTGTCTTAGCAGCTCCCCAGGTGTTTCTAACTTGCAACCAAGATTGAGAATTGGTAGCCTAGTGGAGAAATGTGTTTGCCTCATGGCCTGACTCTATCCGGAAAGTTCTTGAGGGCAACCTCAAAATGTAATGAATAAAAGGCCTTGAGGGGCTGAACCCGCCCATCTCATGGGTCCCAGGAGGCAGAGGGCAGTGTTGGGGGCTGAGGGAGGGGCTTTGTCTCAGGTCTCCTCTCTTCCAACCTTCTCTGGCTGACAGCAGGCCCAGCTGTTCAAGCTTTTGGGTGAACTGAGGAATGCAAAAGCTACAAGGGAGGCATGTTCTAGCTTCCATTAGCTGCACACTGCGAAAGAACCCAAATGGACACAGAGTTATTTCTGGGAGAAGAAGCCATGATCGTTAGAAGCGTTTGCTGATTTCTGTGGTATAAATATTCCTACAGCGGCTGATTGCAAGATGCCGATGGTTTAACAACTATTTTGCAAATCCCTGAATATTAAATAATTGGTGGAGATCAGAAAACGGGATAACCTAGAGGTCTGGAGCTAAAGCCCCATTAACAGCCATCATTTGCCTGAATATGTTTTTTTTTTTTTAAGATTTTATTTATTTGACAGAGAGAGAGATAACAAGTAGGCAGAGAAGCAGGCAGAGAGAGAGAGGGGGAAGCAGGCTCCCTGCTGAGCAGAGAGCCCGATGCTGGACTCGATCCCAGGACCCTGAGATCATGACCTGAGCTGAAGGCAGTGGCTTATCCCACTGAGCCACCCAGGTGCCCCTGCCTGAATGTTCTGAACCAGTCACGGCAGGTAGCAATCAGGGGCTCAGGACTCTGACCATCTCTTTGGATGATCGTGATATGTCCCGGAGAGCAAAACCACCCAGCCTAGGTCTAGTGCTCACTCCTGTCACCAGGGGCTGTGGCGCGGGGCAGGGGGTGCTGGGAAGACCACATACATGACACCAAAGAGCCCGTGTTGTGAACCATGGCCTTGGACATCTAGTATTTCCACGGCCATTGTCAGTGTCTGACAAACCTCTGGGATCAGACAGGGACCTCAGAGTTGGGACTCACCACTTTTTCAGCAGAACCTTTGACCATTTGCTTATTCTAGATTGGATTTCTGACTTCTAGAGTTGCTGTGCAGAACGGATAGAAATGTCGGGAGCCGGTGAGCTCGGAGTTTACTTCCCGGAAAGGCCTGCCTTCCGTCAGCAAATCCTTACTGAGCGCCTACTATGTGTCCAACGCTGTGCACATAAGAACAAACGAAAACGGAGGTTGTCGGGATGTTTTCACTGGGATTGGGGGAGCTCTTTGCATAAGGAATGTGGGGGCAAAGCTGCTCCAAAGTCGGGCACTGTGTCCCCACCTGCCTGTTAAGTGGGGCCATCCTGTGCAGGTCTCACACTCTCTTAGCATGCTTTAAAGTTTTCCCCTTAGTGTGGGAACTATGTAACTGTAGTATTCTGGGCGCGAGAGAGAACGATCCAAATGGAAAGATGTTTAGGAGAAGCCACAGATGTTCCAGAACTCATCAGGGGAGGGTCAAACGGCGCTAGGAACCTGCCAGGAGACACTGAAGAAGGAACTTCCTGCAAGAACAGGAGGGCGGTTCAGTCGCCTCCGGGAAGGGTGGAGTTTCTCACTTTTGGGGGTTCGCCTTTGCCTGCAAGCACGAAGTGTGGCCACTAGGTGGCGATGGTGTCTAGGGCCAAAGCCGCCTCCCCAGCCGCGAGCCTTCCCCGGGGGAGTCAGGACATTTTCCCACTCTGAACACAAGACAGGAATCCTTTGAGATCTGACATGGAGCGACCCCAAAAACACCAAAATGGAAGCCACCACGTGTGCAATGCTATGCGGAGGCCCAATGTGGCCCTTTTACTTACACTCACATGTCGGCGGAAAGCCGACCGCCGCCAGCAGAGGGCAGCAGGCCTCTACCTGAGCCCTTCCAAGAGCCAGCGCTGGTGGGTTCCTTCGCTCCATTCCTGGCAATACTCCTTTGAGGTTCCTACTATAGTATCGTCTCCATCTTACAAAGCAGAAAACCCGCCCTCCGGGCGTCTGAATAACTTGGTGCCTATGACAAGTCTAGGGGTGGAAGGAGGATTCAAACCCAGGCCATCCTCCCGGCCAGAGCCTGTGCTCCTGCCTCCCCAACTTTCCTTCTCGAAGACTTGATTGAACAGCAAACAAACCTCCCGTCTTGGTCCTGGGCTAGCTCTGCTTTCTGTCAGACTGGTAGAGCCTGCGCTGAGCGCAGACCAGTGCCAAGAGGGAGATGGCACTACTGGGGGCTGGCAATTGGGGGTGTCGTCCAAGTCAGGGCAATTGGAGGGGGCCGGTTGCACTGACGGTCCACTAAAAGCCACTATTGTCACAAAGAGCCAATGCATGCTGAAATTCTGGTTCTTTCCAACGAGGCACCATGGTTTGCCGTCTTTATTATCACGATTGCCTACGGAGTCCTGCATATGTTCTGGTGGGCCACAGACGTGATCGCCAGCTCTCTCTTGCCTACAGCATGTTTTCCTTGGCTCCGGCTGTCTCCGTGTACACACACACACACACACACACTCTCTCTCTCTCTCTCTCTCTGTCTCTCTCTCTGAAGAAACACTCTAGTTCTAGATGTCTGCTTCTGGACTGGGCGTGGGGAAGCTAGACTGTCAATGAAGAGACCCAAAAATTAAGTCAGTGTCTGAAGGAACATAGTTTATTTCTCTCTCACATGACAGTCCAAGGGGAGCCGTGAAGGTCCGAGGGCAGACTTATTTAAGTTGGTTTCTTTCTCATCCTGTTCCTCCATCACCCCCAGGACCTGCGGTCATAGGTATGGTCCAGCTTTAGGAAATAGTGAGATGCAGCCAAGCCACTTGCTGAAAACATGGGTGTGGCCATTCCCTGGCTTCTCCGTGGCATTGAGACAGACTGTAGACTGGCTTCTAGAGATGAGGACTAACTATTTCTAGAATTTCCACTGCCGCCACAGAAGCTGTTAAGGGAACAACCCAAAGGCAGCCTAAAGGAATAAGCTATTAAAAACGTGATTAGGGTGGTGTAGCCTCTCCCAGTCCATGGTCTACGTGTAGCGTAGCTTTTTCCAGAGTTATGACAGCACAACCTTTGGGATGACAAATAGTGACAAGGACAGATGAGAGGAACAGAGAACTAGAAAGTCCTCTGGACTCATCAGAATCTCCCTTGTCTTTTAACACAAAGAATAATGCCCACAGAGATACGACTGTGGAACACGGGGTGTTTTGACCCTTTAAGGTTGACCACATAACTGTGTTGTGCCTAAGGACCCGCTCACTCTAAGAGATGTCCACTGCAAGTAGACGGGGCTCCTAGTGCTCAGGCTCTTTGCGTGTGCACTAGTGGTGAGGTGGGACCTGGGAGACTCAGCAAAGGGTAGACCAAGAAGACTGTCCCTAAGAATGTCAGACCCCTCTGATGTGTGTCTCTCTCCCGCATTGCACTCTCCCTGGGACAAGGCTGCCTGAGCATAAAACATTCAAAACTTGAGTCCTCGCAGCCGCAGAACATTTGAAGTAATGAACATGTAATTAACACACCTTATCTTTTCGATGCATCCTCATCATCTATTCTTAATGTCACCTAAACCCTCTGCTTGCTCAGGGCACTTGGTCCTTGACAATCAGCCTGGGGACCTGGAAAGGGAAAAGCTCATGACACGGGGGCCTAATGAGGGCTCTCGGTTGTACCTCCCTGGGTTCCATAAATATGACGAAAGAGAATTCAAGGGCTCTGCCCAACCTGTGTGTGAGGCAGCACAAAGGGTATGCTGCAGGGAATCTGTCACCTGCAGGGAAGAGAGAGGGGACACCGTAGAGCAGCTCTCCCAGGAGGAAGGCAGATGTGAAAAGAGACGAGCACCAGAACAGAGCCGCGTGGGTGAGACCAGAGGGATGGGCTCAGAAATGGCCAAGATGGAACCAGAGGGTTTGCTGGGGAAGCGTACATGACTTTAAAGAGATTATAATTACCTGAGGTGAAATTCGCATAACTTACAATTAATCATTTTTAAAGTGAACAAGTCAGGATGCTTAGTCCATTCCCAGTGTTGAACCATTTCATCGTCTCTATTAGTTCCGAAACATTTCCATCCTCCCCAACAGAAGTCCCCTCATCCGTGAACAGTCACTCCTCAGTATCCCCCCCCCAGCTCCTCGCAACCACACATCTAATTGCTATCTCTGTGAATTGGCCAGTTATGGACATTTTGTGTAGATAAAATCATACAGTATGTGACCCTTTGGATCTGGCTTCTTTCACTTAACGTAATGGTTTCTAGGTTTGTCCCGTTTATAGCAGGTGTTAGAGCTTCTTGCTGTCTTAAGCCTGAGTGGTATTTCCACTATGTGGACAGACCACATTCTGTCTCTCTATCCGTCCATCCACTGGTGGCCACTGGAGCTCTTCCCAGCTTTCGGCTCCTTTGAGGAGTGCTGTTGTGAACAGACATAGTCATGTACTTACGTGAGTCCCCAGTTTCGGTTCTTTGGGGCACATACCTAGGAGTGGGTTTGAGGAAACTCTTGAAAATCTGGTTTAATCCCATCCATAACTTTCGTGTCAGGAGTCTGGGATTAGCAGAGGGTTGTTGGAGAGAAAGTTGAGTGAGTTCAGAGCCCCCCCACCACAGAGGGGGCCGGGGGGTCTGCCTCTCCACTAGCTGAGGGAAAGGGATTTTAGGGACCCTCAAGGAGCTTGTTGTGTGTTCTCTGAAGATCAAGGAAATGGGGAAGTGGTCAGCTTCCTAACAACGTAGGAAAGAGAGCTGGCTGTGGGCATTAGAGCTCCTCCCTAGAATCCATGGGCACAAAGCGTGGTGCAGCCATGCTGTGGAGCAGAGGTGGGTTGCTCACTCAAGAGGTGCGAGGTTTCCTTAGATCCTGCGTGTAGAGCTGCCCAGAGAGGGGCTGAGCAACAGCAGAGGGAAGCTGGAGCTTCACCCTGTGCGCAGACCAGCAGCCATTTGGAGCGGGGTACATCCTCCCTCCCCTGTCAAAGGAACATCCCAGCGAGGAGAAGGTGGATCTCCAAAACCAAGAAAGGGAAAGCGTTGGCTCTCGCTCCTTCCTTCTTCCCTGCCCATCTCCGGGTGGTGTTAGTCAAGTAAGGTCTTACCTCACCTCCCTCCCTCCCAGCCACCGCCTACTCCCCGCCCTGAAGAAGACAGAACCCTCTCCAAGGAACTCAGGATGAGAAGGAGAAGCTCCAGGTAGGTGAGCCCTAGCCCAGCCCTAGCTGAGCTTCCCACCTTTCCCCTGCGGACAGAGCTACAGAGGAAGAAGTTTTCCCTTTGAATGAAAGCAGAAATCTTTTCTTTTTTAAATGACACTGGACAGAATGTACTAAGTTCTCAACCGAAAAGGTGTTTTGTGACTTCGTGGCTGGAGTGCTTCCTATTTCTGTGAGTGATCAGAAATGCTACAAGCCCAGCTGTGAATTTCATCCATGACCATGGATTTGTTAGTTTGTTTGATTTTGTGGGGGTTTTTTGTTTGTTTTTATTTATTTGTCAGAGAGAGAGAGAGATCACAAGTAGGCAGAGAGGCAGGCAGAGAGAGAGGAGGAAGCAGGCTCCCTGCTATGTAGAGAGCCCGATGTGGGTCCCAATTCCAGGACCCTGAGATCATGATCTAAGCTGAAGGCAGAGGCTTGAACCCCTGAGCCATCCAGGCACCCCTGGATTTTGTTTTTAATAAAACTAAATAATATATTAAAACGAGAACAAACAGTACAGACCGGAGCGGTTCGGTAAGATTTGGTGTTGGCATTTTAATTCTTCGGGTTTCTGGTCACACCTGGAGAAGGGTGTGGCGTTAAGCATCGGGAGAGCCAAAATTTCTCAGGTTCGCTGAGTTGAGTGTTGCTTAGAAAGTGAATTTCTGGCTTAGACTGCCCCTCTTTCTCTGACCCCGTTTCTGTGTGCACCACTGTTTGTGGTTTATGATTCAGATGTATGACTATAGCCCACAAGGTGTGCCTGTGCAATGTGTTGGAGCTTTACTTACCCTCCTGAAGAACAAAGCGTCTGACATTCCTACGTCCCTGGCTCTTGTCGTAGCACAGAGCCTGGTATGCAGAAACTGCTCGGTCCCTGGAAACGGTGTGTTCTCTGTCCGTCTGCAGACTCCTCATGTGGTAACCTGCCACGTAACCCACTACGGTGGCCTCTCCCAAGCTTCACTGGCTGGCTTGACTCCACAAGGAGCCAATTAGAAAAAAAGGGGAGGGGGCTCTGCTCCCTTCCGAGGTGGCTTCCAAGGGACACTTTTCTTCCCTGCCCCTCTTTAGCCCAGAGTAGGAAAAGGGGACCAAAAGTGGGTAAGCAAGCTTGTCATGGTGGCACAGTCTCTCCCAAACCAGTAAGCAGTTCTCCAGCGTCTCTATACCAGTGCTTGGAACACTGACCGGGGATCTTTTTTTGCTTAAATCTAGAAGAAGAAATCTAGCACACGGGATGCATGCAGGGGACAGTCTGTGTCATGACCCATGAGATGGCATCCGAGTCACATGGAGGACTTGCTCGGACACACTGTGTGGCCTCACCCCCAGAGTGTCCGGGTCGGCAGGTCCGGGTAGGGCTGGATCCCATCTCCGACCTGTGCCCAGTGAAGCTGGTGCTGCTGGCCTGTGGGCCATGGCGCTTGGTGCTCAGCGGGGGCACCAGTGGTGACCCCAATCGCTCCAAAGTTAATCACTCTGAAATTGTTAAAGTGTTTTAAAACACTCTGAACATAACTCTTTGCCCACACTCCTCCTCCCTAGAGAAATACCACAGAAAGTGCTCTCAGGAGCATTTTGCCCGAACTGCCCCAGACTCTTGCCCGGAAGTATTTTTTCATTGTGATCATTGAGTTCGCTTTCGTCTGTGGATGGCTTCTAGCTCATCTCAAGAAGAATCCTGAAATTACAGAACTGTGCAGCCCCCAGCGACCAATATGTTTCTGGTTCCATGTACGGAGAACACACAGATGGGTTCTCGAGGCAGTCCAGAGTCCCCACGTAACTCTCCCCGGCACAGAACACAGTTGGGCCTGTGTATTGGTTAGAGGATCAATGGTCCTTCTGCTCAACTTTCTTTTTTAGACAGCTCCAGATGCAGGGGTGAATGTTCTCACCCACACAACTGGTGTGATACAATAAGCATGGGCTACAGAACAGCCCCCTCGCTGCTGCCCCTCCTTAGGAAGTCAAGTACAAGGCTGAGACCCAAAGGAGAAGGGACATGAAGATTTGAGCGCTGTGCTTGGTCCTACAGAGAAGCCTCTGTTCTGTGAGAAACTTTGAGCCTCTGGTTTGTAATCCATGTGGTCCTAAGGTAGTGGGTCTGAACGCTGACCACACGTTAGAATCACCAGGGGGAGTTTTCAAAAAGTGCCCGTGTTCCACACCAGCTGGTCTAGACAGGCGTCTGTTAAAAAAAAAAAAAAAAAAAGGAGGGAGGTGAGAATTTAACAGAGAGAAATGAAAGCAAAGGCCACCAAAGGACATGTACAGCAAACAATATTGACTTTATTCATGATGGGAAAAAAAAAAATGGAAACAGGACAATGGGAAAATATGGTTGGGGTTACCTGGAAGAGGCTGAAGGGAATTTTCTAGAATGTTGGACATGTTTATCTTGATCTATGCTGTGTGTGTGTGTATCTAGCTATGAAAATGGTGTATATCGCTAAGATATACACGAAAGATTAGTGCATTTCCCACATTCTACATGTTTTATGCTTTGATTAAAAAGTAAACTATAGAATATCAATGCTCTGGCCCTAGTCTGGAGACTGTAATTTAATTGGATAGTCTTCAAGCCCCCGATGATTCTCTCGTGCAGTCGGGGATGGGAAGCACTGTCTTCAAGAACAGGGCCCACCCAGGTACATGCCGTAGGCTGGAGGGGCCAAAGGGGGGCCCCCCTGCTCGCATGTGGGCCAACTCACCAGGGTTTGCCACAGCGAGCACTTGTTTTAAGTCTCCTTTGCATGCACACACCCTTTGGGGACTGGTGGTGATCCTTGGGTGGTCGGGGGTCTTCCCAACAATTTTGGGTGGTCGGGGGTCTTCCCAACAATTTTGCTGGCACAGGGTAGAAGAGCTCAGCAGAGAGGAACCTGGGATCTGGGGGAAAGTCTCCCCTAGCCCTCAGATTGCAAGTGTGGCCACATGCGCAGTGGCCAGAACCTTAAAAGGAGCTAGCAAGGGTCTGGTAATGGGGGAGGATCTGGCAAGTGGAACCTCAGCCTGGCAGGGCGGGTGTCCACGGCTGGGGCAGGAGCGGAGATGGGCTCTCTCAGAACCCTCTAACCAAGAGAGCACCACACTTCTTGTGAAGGAGAGCGGTGCCTGCATTGGGAAAACATATGCTAATCAGATCTCACATGGATTCGGAGGGAAAGCTCAGGCTTAAAAACACTTGAAGTGTGGGTCCGCAGAAGGTGCCGCCAGCAACTTTTCTCTTCCTTCCTCCATTTCTTGGCCAAGGCTGAGAGGCTGGCGTGCTGCCCGGCCTTGGTTATGATCCTGGACTTGAGGAATTCAGGGGGTGGATTAAAACAGCCAGGTGGTAGATTCATCAAGGAACAGACAAAGGGGAGATAAAAGGATTAAAAATACATGGTGAGTGTATTGTCTTCCCAGACAGAAGTGAATGGGAAATCTCAATGCAACCGCCCAAACCCAGAGCCAAGGAATAAAATTGAAATGCAATGTTCATTCCCTTGAATACGGTTTCTAGGAAGCGTCTTGCTCATGCGCTGGGGAAGACACGTCATCACAGCAGTCAGAAAAAAAAAAAAAATCAACTTCAGGAATTTATGTGCAGATGGAAAATGTGGATGTGGAGTCAGTTAGGTCTTTCTCAACAGTAAGGAGGAGACCTAAAGGAATGTTCGTGCAAAGTAGGGATAACCAATGCCTGGATGGCTGGAACGGGGTTAGGCGTTAAGAAGCAGAGTATTTCGGGGCACCTGGGTGGCTCAGTGGGTTAAAGTCCTGGGATCGAGTCCTGCATTGGGCTCTCTGCTCAGCGAGGAGCCTGCTTCCCCATCTCTCTCTCTGCCTGCCTCTCTGCCTACTTGTAATCTCTGTCTGTCAAATAAATAAATACAATCTTTAAAAAAAAAAAAAAAAAGAAAGAAAGAAAGAAAAAAGAAGCAGAGTATTTCGAAAAAGTCTTAGGGTTCTCTCTGGCCTCCAGATAGAGGCACCAATTTCACCACAGTTTTCAAGTCAGAATATTTCAAGAGGATTTCCTAGCTATGATGGTGTAGAAGTAAAGGAAGGGAAGGAATCAGAAGGAAGCAGTGTAGCATAGTAGTGTTGAAAGAGAAACTGAGACATAGTAAACATTTAAAGAGTTTATTTGAGCAAAAATCTATTCAGATCCGCTAGCTGCAGACTAAAAGTGCTTAGGGGTGCCCCACCAACAGGAGCTCAGGGACAGACTTTCATACAGTAGACAGGGAAGCAATGTGAGGAAATTATTGATTGATGATAACCCAGTGCCTGGTTGGTTGTGTGCGACTGGTTGTCCTTGGATTTCAATTTTGTAACCCAGAGACATCATCGTTGGATTGGGTCTGCTTCTCTTGCGAAAGTGGTGGTGGGTCATGGGTGCAGAGACAGCTTCTGCCTGTGTGCCCAGGCCCTGGCCGGGCCAGCAGAGAGGAGATGAGACCGGGGCACCCAGGAAAGAGAGGTGGAACTCTGATGGGTAGGGGGTGGGTGGGCTGGAGCTACCAGAGGGAGTCTGTCATCTCCAGGAGCCTGAGAAGCATAGGGATGAAAAGTTAGGGAATCAGGCTGAGGTGGCATGAGGGGAGACTGCCCCCTAGTGGGGACACATGGAATTGCCAGCTAATGCCAAGGACCCTCCTGTCCTTGCTCCTGCCCCCAGGAGCTATCATCACCTCATGTTCTAACTCAGCCAAGGTCATGTCTCCCAAAGGCAATGCTGAGACTGGAGCCCGGAAGACTGAAGCCGATCAGCAGCAGCACGTCGGGGGGTCCTCGCTGTGGTCAGAAGGCTGGGAGGCCCGATGTGGGTTGGTCTCTAGTGGCCAAGAACCTTCCTCTGCTAGCACCGTGGAGGGTGTGGGAAGAGGTTAGCTCCAGTCCCGCCCAGCGCAGGAGAGAGGAAATCAGAGCTGTGGGTGGTATGACAGCCCAGACTAAGCTGAGCCCTTTGCCCGAGCACATGTGCCAGCCCATGGGTTGGTAGAAGTGCGAGTATGATTGAGCAACGGGGGCGTGGTTCTGGTCCAGTGCTGTGGCAGAAGCAGCCTTGTGGGAAGAGGAAGGACTCCAAACCAGCACGGCTCTTGCCCTCTCTCCCTTCAAACTCTCTGAGGAGAACACTTGATCCTCAACCACCACCACCCACCCCCACTGCCCCTGCCCGGTCCTGAGTATGAGAACAACTCAGTCCAGGGAAGGCCAGGCCTCTGGGGCAAAGGTGCCTCCCTGTCCGGTCAGCCGCGAC
This sequence comes from Mustela nigripes, assembly GCF_022355385.1. Classification (NCBI taxonomy): domain Eukaryota; kingdom Metazoa; phylum Chordata; class Mammalia; order Carnivora; family Mustelidae; genus Mustela; species Mustela nigripes. The sequence goes on along the minus strand of NC_081565.1, from coordinate 22,472,237 downwards.
GGCAGGCAGGCAGTTGGCTCTGACCTGAACTTGGTGACACTGACTTGTGTTCTTGGCTAAAAAGTTCTACCACTCAGGGATTGCCTCTTGAACTCTGGCCTTTCATTCATTCATTCATTCATTCATTTTTTTTGAGAGGGTACAGAGGAGGGGCAAAGGGAGAGGGAGAGAATCTTGAGCAGACTCCCCTGTGAGTGTGGAGTCTGACGCAGGGCTCCTCTCACGACCCTGAGACCACAACCTGAGCTGAAATCAAGAGGCAGCCACTTAAATGACTGAGCCACGCAGGTGCCCTGGCCTCTGGCCTTTTAAACCCTGGCTCAAGAAAAAGCAACTTCAGACAGAGGAATGTGGATCTAGAAAAGGGCTTTGTGGAAGGCTTACAGTTAGGGGAGTGACCCGTGCCATGTCTTGCCTCTCAAGGTCTGTAACTTCCCAGCACCCGGGCTCTCCTTTTCTTCTTAGTCAGGGTCCTGCTCTTCAGTGTCCGATTGGAAAAATCCTTAGAGACTTTTCAATTAAGTGAATTATGCATTTTCAGGATTCATTCTGGACCCTGTCTTCTCTCCACACTGGGTAGAGGTCTACTGGCCTTGCCTCGTCCTTTTCAGGACCTCCACATGCTCACACCACCATATGTAATTCATATTCAGCCCAGAACTTTGGTCTCAGGTGTCCACTGGCCCATTTGATATCTGCATCTGTGTGTCTCACGAACATCTCAAACTCAGGATCCTTCAAATGGAACCTCTACTCTTCCTTCAGTAAATCCTAATGACTCTAGCTCCAAAATACATATGCAATGTACCCACTTTTCCCCCATCTCTTCGGCTCCTACTCGTGCTTGAAATAACAGCATCTTTCCCACTGAACTTGCCTTGGCCATTTTTCCCCTGGTGTTGCCTCTTAATGTGACCCTCAACTCATTCTCTCTGAATGATCAGAGTAATCTGGTTAAACTACAAATTAAATCATTGTAGTCTCATATGTAACTCTCTTCATGGCTACTCCTTGTATTCAGAATGAAATCTGTCTGACCCCCATCTGCCGTGCTAGCCATTAGTACTGCTCACCCGTGTCTTCCAATTTTTCCCTCCTTCCAGGAAAATGGGACGATTTCATGTCCCTGAAGTGAAGATAGGACTGTGAGACTTGCTTTGGGCAATGAAATGTAAGTAGAAGTGATTTGAAAGCTGGAACCTGACCATTAGTGAGCACACTCTCTCCTCGTGCTCCAGCGATTAGGGAAACCAGTGTTGATATTGTAGGGATTTGGGAAGTTCGCCCAAATACTCGTTGACTTTTTGTGAGTCACAACAATCTCATGTTGTGAGATTGGAGGGTTTGTTTCTGCAGCAAAACACAGTCTATCCTGACTAACGCATTGTAGAAAGAGAGGTTGCATGTGGCGGTCCTCTTCAAAACAAAGCAAAGGACAAAGGTTTTTCAGAAAATGTCCTGGTTTTCATTAGACTAAAAAAAAAAAATAATAATAAAATAAATGAACAATGGCTCTATTGATTATTCCCAGAAATCCAATCCCCAAATTGGAGTGGATTTCTGGGTGATCCAAGAAGCAGGCACACATGGATTTTTGCCAAGTAATGACACACCTAGTTAACAGCTCTGGGTGTAGATAGACAAGACTGGATCACTGTTGGGGCAAAAAGAGGAAAATACAAGTGAAACTTTACAGAGAGATTATCTGATATGAGGGAAAGGCACCTTTGGTGTGTTTAAGTATCATTACTAAAGTTAAACATTAACCAGGAGAGACCTACTTTCTTCCCATAACCCAAGCAGTAACACCTGCTTCCCTTTGTTTTAAGTTTAACATATCCCAGGAAGGATCTGAGGGCTTCAAATTCAGCTGAAAAGGAAGGAGTTTGTGGGGCATATGTATTTTCCAAGCAGGAGCATTTCCTTGTCTCCTGCTCAGGCTCCTCTTACCACATTTCTTCAGTGACTGGCCTGGCAGTGTTTAATAACTTAATTAGGAGAGAGAAAGTGAGACAGACAGAGAGAGAGCGAGAGAAAGGGAGGGAAGGTGAGATAACAGATAAGTGAGATGGACGGATGGATAGAAGGAAGGCAGGCAGGCAGGTAGGTAGGAAGGCAAGAGCAGAGGGGAGGAAGGAAGGAAATATACCTGTGATGACATTGGAACGTGTAGTCTCAGTGAGAGGGGAGAGATGGCCAACCTTCCTGAACATGTCTTAAACACACAAAACAGTAGAGTTTTTCTTTCAACCCACAGTGACCATACTTAGGGAGCCTCCGCTGAAATGGTATGGTCACTACCAAGGACTTCTCAGTGAGCTGGCCTCCAGACACAGTAAGCAGAAAAAGGCAATTCTCAGAGCTCATCTCCAGATCATGTAAGAAATCATCAGAACATTTTGAAAACAAGGCTGCTCACACTCGTTGACTCCTGTGCTCCTGCTAAGGCATTCCTATGGCTAGGGTGCCAGTATCACATTCCCAAATTCCCATTTCTAGGGACAGAGAAGATGCCTATGGGGCCTTCCCAAGGAATCGGCATCTAGGGCTCCAGTCATGTCATATACAAGCACAGTGGGGCCACCCTGATCAGATACACTCTTTCATCCTAGACTGTGTGAGATCTGGCCTAGGCAATCTCTTCTTTTCTGAAGGACAAGACCATGCCACCATGAAGTTCAAAATCCCTACCACTGAGTTAGTCTGGTTCTTGCTCCTAGCTAGAGGCCCGACTCATGGCTCTGCCTCCTGGGTTCTTGGATGAGGCCATCCATAGTTTCAACGTTGAGACATTTGGATGAGTAGGAAGCTTTAGGCTGGGCCATACAAGCCCAGGTTCCTGGCGGTTTGAGAGATCCTGGGCGTTTTCCTCTGGGGAAATGGATAGTGAGCTGGCTTTCCAGACCTGTGTGGGTTCTTCTTGGAAAGAGGGTGCCAAACGTCCAATTTCAAGCCAGATCCCTCTGCCTTTGTCTGGGCATTGCTCACCGGACATTCACACTGGGCTGTTGGTAGGTTGGTGGACCCTTGCTGGGTCATCGGATTGTTTTCAAACAGACCTGGGTCTCCTTCCTGAGGGAGTCTTTGTTTGGACCCCATGAGCTTGTTCTTGTGTTTTACTGGAAGACTGATTTCCTGGTGGAAGGTTTGAACGCAGCGGTACATCTCCAGGTGTGCGTGCCATGGAGATTCAGGGCCCCGAAGACAGCCTCCGTTGGCCTCCTCCAGCATCCCCTCAGCCTCCAGATCTGCCTCTTCTAGGGACACTGAATGTCTTCTCTCCTTGTTAATCCAAACAGGACTGACCATGGACTCAGCCGGAGCAGGCGTGTGTCCTCCTGGCAAAGCAAGGCACAAGCAGGGTCACCACTGGTAGGTACATGGCAGCGCTCATTCTGGCGGTCTCAGAGGTCTCGAGCCATGGGAATATTATCCCAAATATGTATTTACACATAGACGTGAGTCACACGCGATCCCACTGTACCTGCTCCCACCTGTCCCCTCCCTTCCCTGCCCACACACTCACACCCACACAAACCCTCTCTAACACATACACACACTTATGCACATGTACTCATTCATTCAACAAGTATTTATTGAGCACTTATTACATGCCAAGCATCATTCATTCTAGGTTCAGGGAATACGGCAGCAAACGAGACAAAATCCACATCTTCACGGATAGGTTCTAGTGGGCTAGGAAAACGCTAAGCAAAGGAATGTGTTACAAGAAAATTGCAGGGGGGAACCGATGCTATGACAAAAATCTGAAGCAGAACAGAGTTTAATAATCGACTCCAGTTCCTAACTGCAGTGAGGGGGTGACCCCAGGGCAGAGCTAGGGAACGAGTGTTCAGATTGGAAGAATGGAACAGAGTCACAGGCACTGGCCAGTGGAAAAGATTACTCTTCACCTACAGGGTTTTCTGTTCTGGGATTCCCATAATGGGTTTACAGCCCAAGGTGCAGGAGGGAGAAGCGGTATTTCAAAGCAGCTCCTTTTGGAGGTCTGGAGCCTCGCCTTCTCCCACCCCTCGGACACTGATCTGGGAACACAGTTACAGCAGCTCCGGCTTCTCTGAACTGGCTGCAGGGATGGTGGTCCAGACCGGTGTCTCTTATTCTCGGGCACCTGTTTTTACCACCTTGTGGCCCACGACAGTTTATCATCAACCCTTGGTGGCAGTGACAGAAAGGGGTTCCAAAGAGAGTTGGTCTATTGCCTCTGGATCGTGAGTGGGGCTCCCTTGAGCCTCGTGGCACTTGTCCCTGCCGGAGGCCCTGGATGGGACAGGTGCGCGCAGGAGGGGAGAGACGGCGCTGAGGTATGAAGGCAGAAGGAAGCCCCTAGAGCTCCGGGTCTGGGAGTCTGCAGGAAACAGGACTGGTGGGGCCATCTCTGCAAACCGCAGAGGGACTGAATGTGTTCCCACTTCAGGACTACCTGATTTTTCTGGACATAGACGCCCTGACTAAAAGTCCCGAATGCTGTGTACTTATTTGGGAAGAGGGGAAGAGGGCATGTGATAAGAGAACCTTGGAACTAGTATCCTCTCCATTATGTCCGGGCAGATGGGCAGGACTTGGTTGTAGAAAGGAGCTTCCTTCCTTGTCAGTCCCAGTTCGGGGGCCACAGAGGACAAGGAAAAAGACCAAGTGGAGGGTACACCTGGACCCCGACCCCAAACAGATCCTGCTGAGTGGCTGACTTCACCTGGGAGTCAGAAGTCTTCCCTGACAAATCAGAGTCTGGTCCGACCAGCCTTCTGGCATTAACCTGGCCAAACTGATCAGTGAGGATAGCTGGGCGGGGGGTGGGGGGGGAGCACACTGAGTTACAGAGTGTGGGAGAAAGACCCAGAGGGTTGGGTTGGAGCAGGGGCATGTCGAGTTGGCCTGTCTTTGCAATGTGCGTCCGAATTCTGAGTCTGCTGAGCCTGGTACTCTCTTGCTTTGATGAGTGGTTTAATTTCTTGTTTGCTGAATGACTGAATTAATAAACATGTTCGGGGATGGACTAGACCTTTAGGAACCTTTTGGTGTCCACCCTGCAGTGATGGGGAGTGTCTGGCTGTGCCAGTTCAGTTCACACAGAACAGCCCCAGGAATGGGAGCTGGGCACCCTCCGCTCCGTGGGACCACTGTTATCTCCACAGGGCAGCACACTTCCTTCCAGATGGTGATGTCCCTCTGGCCCCTGATTCCTTCCCAGCTGGCCTAGCATTGGGTGGGCCGCTCAGGGAGTCCTGAAGAAACCCTCAGGCACAGCATTGCTCTTCCCACCTCCCTCCACCCATTCATTCCTCTGTTAGAGAGAAGGGCTGGGGTGGAGCCTTATGCTCCTAACTTATCCAGGAACAAAATCTGAGTTCCCAGAGGGAAGAGGCATTCTCTCCTTGAGTCTTCTGTATCTCATGCCTCCTTAGAAGTTGTTTGAGACCATGATAAGTAAGCTCCATGAGTCTGGGTCCCTGAGCGCCACATGTCCTCTGGCCCATGGCGGACTGTTGGGAGCACCATGTCTGCTCTCTCCAGGGCCAGTTTCTCTGCTTTGCAGGAGGCGAGACCCAGCCAGGAAGTGCTCCCATCACCTCCCCCCCCCCCACCTGGCCCAGCAGGGGGCCGAGCCACCTCCACCAGGCAGAACAGTCTGGCAAGGTGAGAACCTAAGAGTGGAGGCCGGATACAGCAGGCGGCTGGCTAATGCCTGGCTGAGGCCCCTGCAGGGGAACTGAGCCAAGCAGAGCTGCCCAGAACTGGCCTCCTGCTGGGCTCTGCTGGCTTGCCTGCTCTTTCCCACCAGGAGGACCCACAGAGCCCCCACCGGCCCTGGCCGCAGCCCACCACCCATCGTGCCCATAGCCAGGCCCTCCTCCCTCCGCTTTTGGCTTTTGTCCCAGCACCTGCCCAGCCCTACCTGTCGGGAGCACCACCAGGTAGGCCCGCGCCCTCTGCTGCCTTCGCAAGCCTTCGTACTGGGCTCGCAGGACCTGGATGCTGAGTGGGGGCTCTTTCCCCGGGGCCTGAGGGCCCGAGCCCTCCGCCATGAAGCAAGACTCCAGCTGCCAGAAATGCGGCAGGGCAGGGCAGAAACAGGGCCACCCCTTCATCTGGATCCGGGAGAAAAACAAACAGTGATGGGCGGGGCGAGGGAGGGGGAGAGAAGGAGCGGTGGGGGGCGGGGGGGGGGGGGGGAGCGGGGGGGGGGGGGGGGGGGGGGGGGGGGGAGGGGGGGGGGGGGGAAGAGGAGGGGGGAGGAAAAGGTAAGGGAGGTGAAGGGAGATGGAGGGGAGAGGAGGGCAGGGGAAGTGGAAGGCGGGAAAGGAGTGGAGCTAAGGGGAGGGGAGGAGGAGGTGGGGAGCCTTGGGGGGGGAGGGGGGGAGCAGGAGAGGGGAAGCGGGGAGGAAAAGAAGGAGTCAGAGGGAAGAGGGGAGAGGGGAAAAAAGGGGTCCCCACGAGGAAAGGAAGGAACAGAGGAGGAAGCTGGTAGGGCCAAGGGGGCTAACGGGATGAGAGAGGAGGGAAAGATGGGGGCAGGTGCCGGCAGGGCAGCGGGGAGGAGGGACCTGGAGCGAGATGGAGGGGCGTGGGGTGAGGGAGGAAGAGGGGAGAAAGAGCAAGGCACGCACAGCTGCTCTGAGCCCTTCTGGGTGCCCAGGGAGGCCCCGTGCTCCAGGTCCTTCACTGCTGGATCCCAGTGTTCAGAGTCTAAAGCCCAGAGTTCCTGCGCAGTGTCCCGCGTCCCCCCTGAGCGGGGAGCTGATGCTGGGCTGGGCCAGGCGCCTGCTCAGCTCACACCTCTTGGACTGAGACCTGGAATCTCATGGGCAAACCTGTTCGTTTGGTTTCGATGGAAAAGGAGCACCCTCTGCAGCCTCACAAAGCTGTGCCTCACAGTGCGCTTCAGCCATGCCCCTGGGAACCCCAGCAGCAAAGGTGCCCCCCCCCCATCTCCACTCACCCAGCACACACATCCCAGGAGGAAGCCCGGCCCCAAACCTTGCCCTGGGGACAGAGGCAGGGGAACCCTGTCCTCTGGCCAGCCGCAGCTCTCTGACATTTGCACCAGCCTGCTCCGACTCAGCTTTCTCCAGCCAAGCAGGGAGCTGGTGTTTCTCTTACCCGCAGCGAGGCGCGTCCTCACCCCTGCTGTCCAGCCCCACCAATTCTATATCCCCTTGGAATCCTAGACTCTCTCTCCCCTGCGCCAGCTTGGATCCATCCTTGTGCCTTTCGGTCAGCGAAGTCCCTGTCTATCTTGTCCTAACATGAGGCTTGCAGAGAACCAAATTTCCCAACACACCTACGGAGGCTGTGGAAAGGGTAGCAGCTGAATTCTAGAGCTGTTCTGGAGCCGAAATGCATGGGGTCTAGTTACCAGGAGTGGGAGTGAGAGATGGACAGGAAGTCTCCACTGGGCAGTGTGTTTTCGAGGGCTGCTCTAATGGAGTGCCACAGACTGGGAACATAAAGGACAGAAATGTATTGTCTTAGAATTCTGGAGGCTAGGAGTCCGCGGTCTCCCTGTGTGCCTGTCTCCATGTCCAGATTTCCCCTTTCATGAGGACAACAGTGATGTTGGATTAGGGCCCACTCTAATGACCTCATCTTAACTAATTATATCTGCAATGACCCTATTTCCAAAATACGGTCACATTCAAATGTCCTGGGGCTAGAACTTCAACGTATGAATTTGGGGGCGGGGGGACACAATTTAACCCATATCAGGTAGATGAATGGTAGTTCTGGTCACAGAGCTGGGCCCAGGAAAGGAGCAGACTAGGGTGTGGGAGAGGAGAAGGGGTGTGTTTCAGTTGTTGTGTTAGGGATGCCTGTGGTTTTGGATCCTCAGGAGGGGCTCAGCAGCTTGGCGGAGACGTGCAAATGTTGTCTTTGGTGAAAATGATACAGTTGGCTCTCAGAAAAGTTGGCTCGTGCTCTGAATATTCACGTATAGGTTTTTCTTTGAGTACTTGTCTGCAGTTCTTCTGGTGACTCTTCCCAGGAGCAGAATTGCTGAGTCATACAGTTGTTGCCTGTTGTTTTCATTGCAAAACTCCCTTGGCTGTAAGTATATTGCATTCTGAGGATATTTTAAAAATGTTTGCATTGTCTGCTTTGGTTTTTCAGTTGATACGCCAAGAACTCTGCCCTAGAGCAGGCCAGCCTTTGCAAGTTGGTGTGTTTGGTGTTTTGGAAAGGGGATCACCATTTATAATTCCTCATCATGCCGTGACAAAATAACTCCCTGTCTAAACCAGGAACTGTCTGACCTTCTTTTTCTAGCACTATTATGTCAAATGAATGAAAAGTCCAGGATAAAAATGTGCAAAAGTTTTCCCAAATTTGTTTTGCGGTGGCCTACCGGAATCATTACCTGTGCAATTAGAACTTTATATGATGACTGTGCAATCTTATTAAGTGAGGTGAGTAGGCACTGTGGTGACCAGGTTCCGGAGTCTCCCGCTAGAACACCTGGGTTTTCATCCTGGCTGTGCCACTTACGGGTTGTGAAATCTGTTTTCTTAATCGTCCCAGTTTCCCCATCTGTAAAATGGGCCAATAATAGTTATGCATAACTATTTACCATCTGTAAAATGGGGTTAATAATAGTACCTTTATGAGGGTATGAAGTCCTTAGAACAGTGGTGGTGTGAGGTCAGTGCTATAAGAACTTGTTGGAGACAAACTGACAGATTGGTTCAGGTAATTACATACCTTAAATTACGATTATAAGTTAATAGTGCAAGTTCTTCTCAAGGAGGATCTTATTGATTTTAGTTTTGACAATGTCTATCACTCTCTGTTAAAAAAAAATTTCCCAACACCCTCCAAAATAAAGCATATAAAAGTTATCGAAGGAATCCTCTGGGACAACTACTTAATACTTAATTTCAAATACCTAAAAAGAGATATTTCAAAATTTGAAAGGAATTTTACTAATGATAAACACAATGTACTAGAATAATAACAGCCTCCATGTTTTGGCTTTGAACTTAAGATTCAATTCATTCAATATGTATTTCATTCAACAAGTACTTACTCAGCTACTGTGATGTTCCAGACTCAGTAATCGATCAGTGAAGAATAGCAAATAGACATTATCCTCATGAAACATCCAATGCAGTTGTGGGGAAAGAACTGTTATCATTTATGGTAAGAACGAGGTGAAGAGAGTACAAGAAGTAATTTAAATTAAATTAAATATATGTTAATTTAAATTAAATTAAATATAAATTAAATATTTATATACATAAATATAAATTTAAATTAAATATATGGCAATTTAAATTAAATTAAATATATAGTAAATTAAATTAAATATATTTAATAAATTAAATTAAATTAATTAAATATATGGCATTTAGTGGAGTTCCCAACTTTTAGAATGTATGTAATAAATGTTACCTATGATTATTATTCCAATAATGATTATCATTTATTCAGTTTATTCACCATAAAAAAAAAAATCCATCATTTAAAGTTGCCTGCCCTCTAGTGAGGACCTTAAGTCATAGCCACACAAACAACTTGGAAAGATTGAGGGGTTTTGGTGTTTCTACTGCTATTTAATGAGCTCTGGCTGGTTCAGCTATCAGGCCCCATAAACCTATAAATTTCTCCAGAGGGCTTCTTTACACAGGCTCAGTGCCAAGTGACCTCACCACCCTCCCTGGGCCCATCTATGACTAGTCAGTGCCTATGAAATGGCCTGAGGTAGAAGTTCTACTGAATAGGCCTAACCCTTCCAGAGGTGGCAGGCCCAAGTAATCAGGCTTCACATAGAGCAAGACAGAGCCACTGAATCCACAGTCAAAGGAATCGGATGGGAAGTATTTGAACCCCATTGGTGGGAGACCATCGGGACAAAGAATGCCTGCTACTGACCAGGCAGGGGTGCCTCTCATTCCCAAAATATTTCAGCAGCAGCTCCGAGCAAGTCCAAGTGGGTTTTGTGACTATTGCCTTGTTCTTACCTTCCCCGAATATCTTTACCATAACCCTGAGTTAATCCACGTGGTTCCAGTGTCAAAGAGCCTGACCAAAGGCTCTTTGGATATGCTGTCCCATTTCATCCCGACCAGCTTCCTGGGAAACAGGTATTATTACCCCCATTACAGGTGCTCAGAGAGGTTGTGTAACCTATGCAGGGTGCCACAGCTTGATAACTGGAAGGACAGAATTTGCACCCACTTCATTCTGCTTTCGGAGCTGGAGTTCCTTCTCATAAAGTATGTCCCATGCGGGGCGCCTGGGTGGCTCAGTGGGTTAAAGCCTCTGCCTTCGGCTCAGGTCATGATCCCAGGGCCCAAGGATCGAGTCCCTCATGGGGCTCTCCGCTCAGTGGGGACCCTGCTTCTCCCTTTCTCTCTGCCTGGTGCTCTGCCTACTTGTGATCTCTGTCTGTCAAATAAATAAAATATTTTTTTAAAAAAGTGTATCCCATGATACTGAAACCTGAGTCTGACGTCTGAAACGGGGGTCTGAGATTAGATACTCCTCCACTATTTATTATTAGCAAAATGCTCTTTTAAAAAACCTAGTTTAAAAAACTTTAATCAGTTTCTCAGATAATGTTCTGTGTGAGCTTTAAAAATAAGATAACATCCATGGGAGCACCTGGTAGAATACTGTGACTCCATCTCAGGGCTGTGAGTTCCAGCCCCATGTTGGGCGTGGAGCCTCCTTAAAATAAAAAATTGAAATAATAATAATAGTAAGTTAACATCCAGGAACAATTTGATTCCTTGTTCCAAAATCTGTAAATTTTCCTTTAATCAACTCATCCTGAACCTGATCCTTGACTGAAAAGTCTTCCCAGCCTTTTGGGCCCACATTCTTGGGTTTTCTGTTATATAGTGTGATGGCTGCAGTCCGAAGGTGTTTAAGCTAATTTGGGGGCTCTCGATTCTGACTGCACAGTAAGAATCACTTGAGTAACTTCTTATAGTTTCTGACGCCAGGGCTTCATCCCATACCCACTGGATCCAAATCACAGAAGGAAGGGGCGAGGCTTCGCTACTGTGATACTTGCCGGCATGCCATTAAAGCCAAGAACCATGGAGCTATTTCCATAGTGACTTATCAAGCTACCTAGCTTTGGAGAAACCTTTTCCTGTTCACAGTCCTGGCAGATCTGTTTGCAGAGATGCATTTATATTGGGGAGTGGGGTGGGGATGTGGAAGAAGGGATTGGCTTCAGGTCTCAATTTCCCTGCTCTGAGCCCTCTGTCCGATCTCAACATAGGTGTGTCCTCTCTGCTACAGCCTATGAACTTGAGACCCGTTGCAAAGATTTGCGGAAGAAGAGCGAGCCTAATTTCAGAGACTCCCTACAGGGGCTGACCTGTTAATGTCGCCCTATTATGTAACCCAAGCTATGAGTTTTTCCTTAGACTGTGTTTTCCAAGCTCCGTGTCTCTGCTCTGCTGTTCCCAAACAACACTGGGTCCCTCTTCCTAGCGTGTGAAATTTGTGCACAGATCCAGATGTGTGCACAGAACGGCAAGGATATTTACGGAAAAACCTACTCATCTCTGCTTTTGTTTCTACTGAAGATTTCAGCTACATCTCTGGCTTCTGGAAGATGACTTTTGGATCCCAACAGGTTTGGCTGATGACCCCTGGGCTTCCAGAAATCACATGTACTAGTCAGGTGAGAGTTGCTCAATTTGACATCACTTCCCTGTCAAGTGTTGACATTCGACTCTTTGTGACATTATATTTATTTTATTTATTTCTGATATGTGTTTTAATAGGCTGTTTTTGTGTTTGGGTGGATTTGGAGAGGTGATAAGCCCAAGAACACAGAGGCTTTTGAGACCCAGAGCCAGGTTAAACATTTGCTAGAAACTTCCATCTCCTGGAATTTCTCTTTCCATACCTCCTGGGCTGCTTAGTTCTTTCTCAGAATTTCTGGGTGGAGACAGGCCTGGGTGGCCTCCCCACTTCCTCAATGGTGAATCACTAAAGAAAAAGCCTTTTTGGAGTCTCTAGTTTCTGTGCCCCCAACTTTAGCCCAGCCCATCTGGGAGAGGGGCCATTCCTTTGAATAGTCAAAGGAGAAGCCACTAAGGGACACGTGAGGGCTCAGTTGGTTAAGCTTCCGACTCTTGGTTTCGGCTCAGGTCATGATCTCGTGGTCATGATCTCATGCGTCATGCGATCGAGCCACGCATCAGGCTTCCAGCTCAGCACAGAGTCTGCTTGAGATTCTATCACCTTCCCCCTTCCCCCAACTCATGCTCTCTCTCTCTCTAGCCCAGTGATGGGTATGAAGAAGGGCACATATTGCATGGAGCCCTGGGTGTCATACACAAACATTGAATCATGGAACACTACATCAAAAACTAATGATGTACTGTATGGTGACTAACATAACATAATAAAAATAAATCTTTAAAAAAGAAAGCAGTAATGAAAATGTGATTACAAATATAAACAATGTGGGTCTTCAGGCAGTTTGTGAATATGAGGACAGATAACTAAGTATCTAACTGTCTTGACTTCTTCATGCCTATAGTCTGTAGACGTGAGGAGGCATGGAGTCAGATGGAGAAAGATTTGGGTCCACCCAGAAACTGGAATTTGTATTTTGCTTGAAGTCTAATTGACATATCACTCCTGGGCTGTTTATTGGCAATAATTACATCCCAAGAAAGTTGACCTCACTTAGGGACCCAAGTGGACAGTGAATCTAAATTAAAGAAATTTCAAGCCATACGTAAATACATCAATACAGAAAACTCCCTTGAAATAAAACAGCTTAAACAGCTTAATATGCTTGTGATGAAGGTGGCACTAGAGAGCCAGGGGGTGGAGGGAGAGGCAGTAAGCAGTGTTCCATAAACAGTGTTTAGTCCAATGGAGAGCTCTGTGGGGAAAGATTAATCTTGACCTCTGTCTCCCATCATACACAAAACACAATTCCAATTGGATTGTAGGTCCAAATTTTATTTATTTATTTATTTATTTATTTATTTTAGATTTAATTTTTTTTAAAGATTTTATTTATTTATTTGACAGAGAGAAATCACAAGTAGATGGAGAGGCAGGCAGAGAGAGAGAGAGGGAAGCAGGCTCCCTGCTGAGCAGAGAGCCCGATGCGGGACTCGATCCCAGGACCCTGAGATCATGACCTGAGCCGAAGGCAGCGGCTTAACCCACTGAGCCACCCAGGCGCCCTGTAGGTCCAAATTTTAAAAGACAGTAAGTCTTCTAGAAGAAATAATAGAATAAGTTTTGGGGGAAGGCAAAGATAATTTAAACAAGACAGGAAAACCACTAATCAGGGAGCATATTATTGATAAAATGGAATGCATTATAATGAAGAAATCCTTATTTGTTTCTTATTGAAGACATTAAGAGTAAAAATGCAAGGCACAGAATGGACATAGAAATACCAGTCAGTAGATTCCTATCTAAAATATATAAAGAACTACAAACCATTGAGAAAACATAGACATTAATACAGACATAGAAAAAAGACAGGTACTTCAAAAAAAAATAAGTCAATAAGCATATAGAAAGATGTTTAATTTCCACAACCCTGAAGTCAATAACAGGGCTTTTGATAATAGATTTAAAAGGAATGAAATATTCACAATTTTCCTGGTTTCTTTGGGTAGCTCAATACTATATCTAATGACTGTTAGTTGAATGGACACTTGTTCCTGCCATCATCAAATTGAACTGAATATGAATTTCTCATTGGAACCCATTATGATAATTTCTTCTATCTACAGATTCCATTAAAAAATTTTTTCTTCCTGGATATTAATCCTTCATCTCATTGTTTTATTCTAGCACCCAGTTTCCAAATCATTTCTGCTACTTTCCATTGTTCTCTGTAGGGATTATGCAGTCAGCTAAGCAAAGATTACTTCCCTGGGACACACAATGCTTGGCGTAGTGCTGGTGTGGTGTTCAAGAGCTTCGAGCCAGTTCTCTATGCCAGCATTGACCTGTCTGTTCAGTATCATCCATTGCTCACTACCTTCTCCTCTCCCAGTTCCGACAGTTCCCTATGTGCATCTTTCCATGGGCAAGTGATGTTTCATATTGATTTCGTGGAGAATACATACCAACATTGGCCAAAGAGAATTCCAAAGACCAGGTGTACACCATGGCATGGGAGTAATAAAATACTGTTCTTTGGACTGGGAATGTACAAGCCAGTGTTCCCCAGCTTCTTTCTGTGTTTTAAAATATTGGTTTGATTATTCAGATATGATGAGGCCAATGGAGCAGGAGATGTCTGCCCCTGGAAAGCCAGCTCGTACTCACAGTTCTCATGAAGAAGAGCAGGAAGGGATGAGGGAAACCAAGGCAAGTGTCTTTATTGTGGGTTCCACAGGAAGGAGCAGGAGAGGCAGTGCAAACAGGCTGAAGGTCAGCGAGATCAAATACTGGTGATGGGCTCCGCAGCCCAGAACGTGTCCCTAATGCCTTGGACCTGGCTTCCCCTTAGTGGTGATGTCAGGCCTCGGGTTTGGCGTTTCAAAATCTGAGCTGTGGTGGGTTCAGCTCACCTGAGCAGTGAGGGCCCTTCATCCCAACTTTTAAAAACACAACTATGTTTGGTTTTCAGCCCCGAGGAGCAAATGCTGGCTGGTGGGAGATAGTTGGCTTCCGTCCTTGTGACACATGGTGGAAATTCACATGATGGATTTTAAAGTTTTTTAAAATTTTGATTCCAGTGTAGTTAACATACAGTGTCATATTATGTTTCCAGTGTACAGTAGAGTGATTCAACACCTCCAGACATCGCCCAGTGTTCATCCTGACAAGGGACTCGTGAATCCATCACTTACTTTACCTCGCCCCCCAACCGCCTCCCCGCTGGTAACCCTCAGTTTGTTCTCGACAGTTAAGAGTTGTTTGCTTGGTTTGTGTGTCTCTCTCCTTTTTTTCCTCTACTCATTTGTTTCTTAAATTCCACATGAGTGAAATCGTATATTTGTCTTTCTCTGACTTATTTTGCTTAGCATTATACTGCCCAGTTCCATCCATCTTGTTGCAAATGGCAAGATTTCATTCTTTTTTTTAAAATTTTCCAAATAGTTTTATTTTAATTTATTTTCACATCCTAAGTTTATTTTATTGTCTTTTTCAGTGTTCCAAGATTCATTGTTTATGCACCATACCTGGTGTTTCCTATAATACGTGCCCTCCTCCATACCCACCATTGCACTACTGGTATTTATCTCAGAGATACAGAGGTACTGAAAAGAAGGACCATCTGTACCCCAATGTTCATAGCAGCAATGGTCACAGTCACCAAACTGTGGAAAGAGCCAAGATGCCCTTCAACAGATGAGTGGATTTCATTCTTTTTTTATGGCTGAATACAATTATGTTATGTATGTGTGTGTGTGTGTGTGTGTGTCTGTCGTGTACCAAATCTTCTTTAACCATTCATCTATTAATAAACACACCATGGATTTTGAACATGATCTTTTCTTTGGCTGTGGGGTGGTAAGGACAGGTGAATTGTGGCTCTGAGTGTAAGAGCCTGATGGAGAAGTGGTGAGGTGGACAGGCTCAGGCTTGGTTTCCATATGACAATCACACTCATAGGTCAGTCCTTTCCTAGCACTAGGAATTGGCTGGCTCTCGGCTAAGCAGTCCTATCAGGGTCACTAAGATCCCACATGTTGAAACATCACAATCAAAAGATACGCTTAATGCACTGTGTTTGAAAGACCTGATGTTAAATGAAAGGCTGTATTTTCTACCATGTTTATCCAGTGGAAAATCATTACCATGAATTTGAAGCACAGTGTGTTTTGTTAGAAAAAAATCTCATGCTGTTAAAAGGGTTAGAATCATTTTCCAGTATGATTAGCCAACAAACACAGTAACACACCAGGGATTTTGTCTTTTTTGATCAATCTGCTGGTTTTGTGTCTATAATTTTATCTCACAAGGTGCAACCCAGAGTTACATTTGTTACTTCTGAATTATGCATTTGACATGAGGAATTCTCTTTTCCATCTCAGTGTTTTAATTAGTAGCTAAAGAATCATTTACCAAATAATATTAAGTTGTAAGGATTTAGTCAGACTTGCAGTTTAAGCTGTGGATTTGAGCAGAATCATATTCTTATTAACGTCCATAAATAATTAAATCTTCACTAATAAATAACCTATAGTGCCCTATTTCTGAATGTATATGGGTTATACTCAATAAAGTCTGAAATTTTTATTGCTGCTAGTTTTTAAAATTTCTACAGGCTTCTTGCTTGGAAATTTTCTTTTTCCCTTTCAGTTTTTTCTCTCTCCTAACATCCTGTCGTGATTTTTACTATGACCTTGACTTGAACTCATTTCAGTGATCTTAAAGATTAAAAAGTAATGTGGGGTTGTTTTCAAATATTCAGATTTTGAATATATTTTAATCTAAAAACATAAATTAAGAGTTAAAAAGTAGAAAAATTAGAAAATTCTCATGTCTCCAAAAATTAGTTTTCCCTAAATATTTAGAATTGCCAGGGCACCTGGGTGGCTCAGTCGGGTAAGCACCTGACTCATGGTTTCAGCTCAGGTCATAATCTGAGGGTCATGAGATAGAGCCCCACGTTGGGCTCCATGCTCAGGGAGAAGTCTGCCTAAGACTTTCTCTCCCAGGGTGCCTGGGTGGCTCAGTGGGTTAAATCCTCTGCTTTTGGCTTAGGTCATGATCTCAAGATCCTGGGATCAAGCCTTGCATCGGGCTCTCTGCTCAGCAAGGAGCCCGTTTCCCTTCCTTTCTCTCTGCCTGCTTCTCTGCCAGCTTGTGATTTCTGTCTGTCAAATAAATAAATAGTCTTTAGGAAAAAAAAAAAAAAAAAGACTCTCTCCCTCTCCCTCTGCCGCTCTGCCTCCATGCATGTAGGCACACCTGCACTGATCTCTCTCTCAAATAAATAAATCTTTAAAAATAAATATTCAAAATTGCCTCAAAAATTAAGGAACAAATATAAAGACATTAGTCAAAAAGGCCAACATCTTTACTTAATTTGTGAAAACAAATAGTTATTTTTATAAAAAAAAATATAAAGCCACTCCAGTATTCAGTGTCCATCTGAATATATAAAGAAACATAATTAGTATCCCA